>NW_022299959.1:0-9041 GCF_002776525.5 Piliocolobus tephrosceles
TGTATGTGCCAGAGACAATGAATACTTTAAAGACCTGAATTCATTTGTGTAGGGAAAAAATAAGTTAGCCTGTTGCTGTGTTATTATAGATAGAAGTAAGTTTAAGAGACTCCATTCGGCTCTATATTTGAGATGCTGTTAATCTGTGACTCTACCCCCAATCTTGTCCTTGCTAGAAACATTGCTGTGCTAATTAAAGTTGAAAGGATTCTGGGCTGTAAGGAATGTGCTTTGTTAGGCAAATGTTTAAAGCCTGCTTGTGGTTGAAGGTCAGTACCATTCCTTCAAATCTCAGTAAAAGAAAAACATCTGTCTCCTGCCCGATCCTGGGAAAATGGAACATCTTACTGCTAATTTACTCCCTTATCTTTTTGGCAATAAATACTGAGGGAACTCAGAGACCAGTGCCAGTGTGGGTCCTCTGAAAGCACAGCACTGGCCCCCTGGGGCCCTGCTTTTCTCTCTCTATACTTTGTCTCTGTGTCTTTATTTCTTTTCTCAAGTCTCTCGTTTCCACCTAGCGAGAAGCACCCACAGGTGTGGAGGGGCAGGCCACCCCTTCATCTGGCGCCCAACGTGGGGCTTTTTGCTAAGGTGAAGGTACGCTGGAGCGTGGTCATTGAGGACAAGTCGACGAGAGACTCCCGAGTACTCTACAGTCAGCCTTGCGGTAAGCTTGTGCGCTCGGAAGAACCTAGGGAAACAATGGGACAAACTAAAAGTAAATATGCCTCTTATCGCAGCTTTATAAAAATTCTCTTAAAAAGAGGAGGAGTTAAAGTGTCTACCAAAAATCTAAATACGCTCTTTCAAACAATAGAACAGTTTTGTCCATGGTTTCCAAAACAGAGAACTTTAGATCTAAAAGATTGGGAAAAAATTGGCAAAGAATTAAAACAAGCAAGTAGAGAAGGTAAAATCATCCCACTTACAGTATGGAATGATTGGGTCATTATTAAAGTAGCTTTAGAACCATTGCAAACAGAAGAAGATAGCGTTTCAATTTCTGATGTCCCTAAAAGCTGTGCAATAGATTGTGAAAAAGAGACAGGGATAGAATCCCGGAAAGAAAAAGAAAATTCACACTGTGAATGTGTAACAGAGCCGGTAATGGCTCGGTCAACGCAAAATGTTGACAACAATCAATTACAGGAGGTAATATATCCTAAAACGTTAAAATTAGAGGAAAAGGATTCAAAATTAGCAGAGCCATCAGAGTCTAAACCACGATGGCCAACACCTCTTACAACAGCTCAGATGCCTGCAACCTTAGAACCTCAAATGCAGGTTAAACAAGTACAAACTCCAAAAGAAGATCAAATAGAGAAAGATAGAGTCTCTGTCATGGCAATGCCAATCCAAGTACAGTATCCACAATATCAGCAGGTAGAAAGTAAGATCCAGCAGCCAGTAGCCTATCAATATGGGCCGCCAGCTGAACTGCAGTATCGGCAGCCCCCAGAAAATCTGTGTGGACAGCCAGGAACATTTCCAGTGCCACAGGGCAGGGCGCCATATCCTCAGCCGCCCACCATGAGACTTAATCCTACAGCACCGCCCAGTACACAGGGTAGTGCAATACATAAAATTATTGATGAGGCAAGAAAACAGAGAGATATTGAGGTGTGGCAATTCCCAGTAATATTAGAAGCAAGACCACCTAGAGAAGGGGCTCAAGAGGGAGAGCCTCCCGTGGCTGAAGCCAGATATCAGTCCTTTTCTATAAAAATGCTAAAAGAAATGAAAGAAGGAATAAAACAGTATGGACCCAACTCTCCTTACATGAGAACATTATTAGATTCCATTGCTCATGGATATAGACTCATTCCTTATGATTGGGAGATTCTGGCAAAATCCTCACTCTCACCCTCTCAATTTTTACAATTTAAGACTTGGTGGATTGATGGGACACAAGTACAGGCCCGAAGAAATAGGACTGCCAATCCTCCAATTAACATAGATACAGATCAACTATTAGGAATAGGTCAAAATTAGAGCACTGTTGACCAACAAACAATAATGCCAAATGAGGCCATTGAGCAAATCAGGGCTATCTGCCTCAGGGCCTGGGAAAAAATCCAAGACCCAGGAACTGCCTGCCCTTCCTTTAATACAGTAAGACAAGGCTGTAAAGAGCCCTACCCAGATTTCGTAGCAAGACTTCAAGATGCTGCTCAAAAGTCAATTACCGATGAGAATGCCCGTAAAGTCATAGTGGAGTTAATAGCATATGAAAACGCCAATCCGGATTGTCAATCAGCCATTAAGCCATTAAAAAGAAAGGTTCCCGCAGGATCAGATGTAATCTCAGAGTACGTTAAAGCCTGCGATGGAATTGGAGGAGCTATGCATAAAGCTATGCTTATGGCTCAGGCAATCACAAGAGTTGCTTTAGGAGGACAAGTGAAAACATTTGGGGGAAAATGTTATAATTGTGGTCAAATTGGTCATCTAAAAAAGAATTGCCCAGTCACAAATAAACAAAATGTAACTACTCAAGTTACTACAACAGATAAAGGGCCACCTGGCCTATGTCCAAGATATAAAAGGGGAAAACATTGGGATAATCAATGTCGTTCTAAATTTGATAAAAATGGGCAACCACTGTCGGGAAACGAGAGGAGGGGCCAGCCTCAGGCCCCGCAACAAACTGGGGCATTCCAAATTCAACCCTTTGTTCCTCAGGGCTTTCAGGAACAACAACCCCCACTGTCGCAAGTGTCTCAGGGAATAAGCCAGTTATCACAATACAGCAATTATCCCCCGCCACAAGTGGCAGCGCAGCAGTAGATCTATATACTTTAAAAGCAGTCTCTCTGCTTCCAGGGGAGCCTCCACAAAAAATCCCCACAGGGGTATACGGCCCATTGCCTGAGGAGACTGTAGGACTAATCTTAGAAAGATCAAGTTTAAATCTAAAAGGAGTTCAAATTCATACTGGTGTGGTTGATTCAGACTATGAAGGCGAAATTCAATTAGTTATTAGTTCCTCAATTCCTTAGAGTGCCAGTCCAGGAGACAGAATCGCTCAATTATTACTCCTACCTTATATTAAAATTGGAAACAATAAAATAAAAAGAACAGGAGGGTTCAGAAACACTGATCCAACAGGAAAGGCTGCATATTGGACAAGTCTGGTCTCTGAGCAGACCTGTGTATAAGGCCATTATTCAAGAAAAACAGTTTGAAGGGTTAGTAGACACAGGAGCAGATATCTCTGTCATTGCTTTAAATCAGTGGCCAAAAAATTGGCCTAAACAAAAGGCTGTTACGAGACTTGTCGGCGTAGACACGGCTTCAGAAGTGTATGAAAGTACAATGATTTTACATTGTTTAGGGCCAGATAATCAAGAAAATACTGTTCAGCCAATGATTACTTCAATTCCTGTTAATCTATGGGGTCGAGATTTGTTACAACAATGGGGTGCAGAAATTATTATGCCTGCTCCATTATACAGCCCCACAAGTCAAAAAATCATGACTAAAATGGGATATATACCAGGAAAGGGATTAGGAAAAAATGAAAATGACATTAAAGTCCCAATTGAGACTAAAAAAAATCAAGAAAGAAAAGGAATAGGGTATCCTTTTTAGGGGCGGCCACTGTAGAGCCTCCTAAACCCATTCCATTAACTTGGAAAACAGAAAAACCGGTATGGGTAAATCAGTGGCCGCTACCAAAGCAAAAACTGGAGGCTTTACACTTATTAACAAAAGAACAATTAGAAAAGGGACACATTGAGCCTTCATTCTCACCCTGGAATTCTCCTGTATTTATAATTCAGAAAAAATCAGACAAATGGCGTATGTTAATGGACTTAAGAGCCGTAAACGCTGTAATTCAACCCATGGGGCCTCTCCAACCTGGATTGCCCTCCCCGGCCATGATCCCAAAAGACTGGCCTTTAATTATAATTGATCTGAAGGATTGCTTTTTTACCATTCCTCTGGCAGAGCAAGATTGTAAAAAATTTGCTTTTACTATACCAGCCATAAATAATAAAGAACCAGCCACCAGGTTTCAGTGGAAAGTTTTACCACAGGGAATGCTTAATAGTCCAACTATTTGTCAAACTTTCGTAGGTCAAGTCCTTCAACCAGTTAGAGACAAATTTTCAGATTGTTATATCATTCACTATATTGATGACATTTTATGTGCTGCAAAAACAAGAGACAAATTAATTGACTGTTACACATTTCTGCAAGCAGAGGTTGCCAACGCTGAACTAACAATAACATTTGATAAGATCCAAACCTCTGCTCCCTTTCATTATTTAGGGATGCAAATAGAAAATAGAAAAATTAAGCCACAAAAAATAGAAATAAGAAAAGATACATTAAAAACATTAAATAACTTTCAAAAATTATTAGGCGATATTAATTGGATTCGGCCAACTCTAGGCATTCCTACTTATGCCATGTCAAATTTGTTCTCAATCCTAAGAGGAGACCCAGACTTAAATAATAAAAAAATATTAACTCCAGAGACAACAAAAGAAATTAAATTAGTAGAAGAAAAAATTCAGTCAGCACAAATAAACAGAATAGATTCTTTGGCCCCACTCCAACTTTTGATTTTTGCCACTGCACATTCTCCAACAGGCATCATTGTTCAAAATACTGATCTTGTGGAGTGGTCATTCCTTCCACACAGTACAATTAAAACTTTTACATTATACTTGAATCAAATAGCTACATTAATTGGTCAAACAAGATTACGAATAATAAAGTTGTGTGATAATGACCCAGACAAAATAGTTGTTCCTTTAACCAAGGAACAAGTTAAACAAGCCTTTATCGATTCTAGTGCATGGCAAATTGGCCTTGCTGATTTTGTGGGAATTATTGATAATCATTACCCAAAAACAAAAATCTTCCAATTTTTAAAATTGACTACTTGGATTTTACCTAAAATTACCAGATATAAACCTTTAGAAAATGCTCTGACAATATTTACTGATGGTTCCAACAATGGAAAAACAGCTTACACAGGGCCAAAAGAGCGAGTAATCAAAACTCAATATCAATCAACTCAAAGGGCAGAGTTGGTTGCAGTCATTACAGTGTTAGAAGATTTTAATCAACCTGTTAATATTATATCAGATTCTGCATATGTAATACAGGCTACAAGGGATGTTGAGACAACTCTAATTAAATATAGCATGGATGATCAGCTAAACCAGCTATTCAATTTGTTACAACAAACTGTAAGAAAGAGGAATTTCCCATTTTATATTACTCATATTCGAGCACACACTAATTTACCAGGACCTTTAACTGAAGCAAATAAACAAGCTGACTTACTGGTATCCTCTGCATTCATAAAAGCACAAGAACTTCATGCTTTGACTCATATAAATGCAACAGGGTTAAAAAAACAAATTTGATGTCACATGGAAACAGGCAAAAAATATTGTACAACATTGTACCCAGTGTCAAGTGCTACACCTGCCCACTCAAGAGGCAGGAGTTAATCCCAGAGGTCTGTGTCCCAATGCATTATGGCAAATGGATGTTACCCATGTACCTTCATTTAGAAAATTATCATATGTTCATATAACAGTTGATACTTATTCACATTTCATATGGGCAACATGCCAAACAGGAGAAAGTACTTCCCATGTTAAAAAACATTTATTATCTTGTTTTGCTGTGATGAGAGTCCCAGAAAAAATTAAAACTGACAATGGACCAGGTTATTATAGTAAAGCTTTCCAAAAATTCTTAAATCAGTAAAATATTACACATACAACAGGAATTCCTTATAATTCCCAAGGACAGGCCATAGTAGAAAGAACTAATAGAACACTCAAAACTCAGTTAGTTAAACAAAAAGAAGGGGGAGACAGTAAGGAGTGTGCCTCTCCTCAGATGCAGCTTAATCTAGCACTCTATACTTTAAATTTTTTAAACATTTATAGAAATCAGACTACTACTTCTGCAGAACAACATCTTACTGGTAAAAAGAACAGCCCACATGAAGGAAAACTGATTTGGTGGAAAGACAACAAAAATAAGACATGGGAAATAGGGAAGGTAATAACCTGGGGAAGAGGCTTTGCTTGTGTTTCACCAGGAGAAAATCAGCTCCCTATTTAGATACCCACTAGACATTTGAAGTTCTACAATGAACCCATCGGAGATGCAAAGAAAAGTGCCTCCACGGAGACGGAAACACTACAATCGAGCACCATTGACTCGCAGGATGAATCAAGTGGTGATATCAGAAGAACAGATGAAGTCACCATGCACCAAGAAGGAGGAGCTGCCAACCTGGGAACAGTTAAAGAAGCTGACACTGTTAGCTAGAAAAAGCCTAGCTAGCACAAAGGTGACACAAACCTCAGAAAAAATGCTGCTTGCAGCTTTAATGGTTGTATCAACGGTGGTAAGTCTCCCCGTGCCTGCAGGAGCAGCTGCAGCTAATTATACCTACTGGGCCTATGTGCCTTTCCCGCCCTTAATTCGGGCAGTGACATGGATGGATAATCCTATTGAAGTATATGTTAATAATAGTGTGTGGGTACCTGGTCCCACAGATGATCGTTGCCCTGCCAAACCGGAGGAAGAAGGAATGATGATAAATATTTCCATTGGGTATTGTTATCCTCCTATATGTCTAGGGAAAGCACCAGGATGTTTAATGCCTGCTATCCAAAATTGGTTGGTAGAGGTGCCTACTCGCAATCCCACCTGTAAATTTACTTATCACATGGTAAGCGGAATGTCACTCAAACCACAGATAAACTATTTTCAAGACTTCTCTTATCAAAGATCATTAAGATTTAGGCCAAAAGGGAAACCTTGCCCCAAGGAAATTTCCATAGAAACAAGAGATTTAGTTTGGGAAGAATGTGTAGCCGATAGTGCCGTGATTTTACAAAACAATACATTTGGAACTATTATGGATTGGGCACCTCGAGGTCAATTCTACCACGATTGCACAGGACAAACTCAATCCTGTCCCAGTGCACTAGTGAGTCCAACTGTGGATAGTGACTTAACAGAAGATTTAGACAAACTTAAGCACAAAAAATTACAGTCTTTCTACCCTTGGAAATGGGGAGAAAAAGGAATCTCTACTCCAAGACCAAAAATAATAAGTCCTGTTTTTGGTCCTGAACATCCAGAATTATGGAGGCTTATTGTAGCTTCATATCACCTTAGAATTTGGTCTGGAAACCAAACTATAGAAAAAAGAAATCGTAAGTCATTTTACTCTATCAACCTATTTTCCAGTCTAACAGTTCCTTTACAAAGTTGTGTAAAACCCCCTTATATGTTAGTCGTAGGAAATATAGTTATTAAACCAGACTACCAAACTATAACTTGTGAAAATTGCAGATTGTTTACTTGCATTGATTCGACTTTTGATTGGCAGCACCATATTCTGCTAGTGAGAGCAAGAGAAGGCGTGTGGATCCCTGTGTCCATGGATCGACCATGGGAGGCCTCGCCATCCATTCATATTTTGACTGAAGTATTAAAAGGCATTTTAAAAAGGTCCAAAAGATTCGTTTTTACTTTAATTACAGTAATTATGGGATTAATTGCAGTCACATCTACAGCCGCTGTGGCAGGAGTCGCATTACACTCTTCTGTCCAGACAGTAAGCTTTGTTGACAATTGACAAAAGAATTCCACAAGGTTGTGGAATTCACAATCTGGTATCAATCAAAAATTGGCAAATCAAATTAATGATCTTAAACAAACTGTCATTTGGATGGGAGATAGGCTCATGAGCTTGGAACATCGTTTCCAGTTACAGTGTGACTGGAATACTTCAGATTTTTGTATTACACCCCAAATTTATAATGAGTCTAAACATCACTGAGACATGGTAAAATGCCATTTACAGGGAAGAGAAGATAATCTCACTTTAGACATTTCTAAATTAAAAGAACAAATTTTTGAAGCCTCTCAAAGTCATTTAAATATTGTCCCTGGAGCTGAGGCGTTAGATCAAGTGACAAAAAATCTTTATGGATTAAACCCCACGACTTGGATTAAGTCTATTAAAAACTCTACTGTAGTAAATTTTGGAATTATGTGTCTCTGTTTAATCGGTTTGTTTTTAGTGTGCTGGACCAGTCGAAGAATACTGCGCCACAATCGAGAGAACGAACAAGCCTTCATCGCCATGGCACATTTGTATAGAGAAAAAGAGAAAAAAAATGTTGCGAAAAATCAGGGACCTTGAACAGAGGGACTGGCTGGAGCCACAACAACAACAACAACAAATAATAATAATATGAAGATTTCATGGACATTTTATTAGTTCTTCAAAATTTATACTTTTGTAATTTCTTATGTCTGTCTTTAATCTTTTAATTCCATTATTTTCTTTGTAAGATGAGGAAGATATATGTCACCTCAAGACCCTATAATAATTGCCTTAACTACACAAATTGTTTGTAGAGCATGTATATTTAAACAATATGAAAACTGGGCATCTTGAAAAAAGAACGAGATAACAGCGATGTTCAAGAAACAAGGGAGGTAACCTTGAACTGGCCGCCGGTGAGCCGGACGGACAGAGCCATATCTTTTCTCCTTTTGCACACAAATAGGAGAGATATCGCTGAATTCTTTTTCTCAGCATGGAATATCCCTGAGAAGGAAAATGCGCTCTAAGGGTAGGCCTATAAACGACCCCCTTGGAGGCGTGCCGCCTTTTACAGTTGAAGCCGAAGGGATGAAATAAGCCCCGGCATCCTGTAGTGCTCTCAGGCTTATTGGGAGGGAAAAAAATTCCCACCTAATACATTTTGGCCAGTCAGGTTGTCTGCTCTCAAACCCTATTTCCTGATAAAATGTTATCAATGACTATGCGTGCCCTAAAATTTCATTAGCAACTTTAATTTTAATGTTAACACCATCCTGTCCCCACTTATTCTGTAATATTCTATTACCTTATAAAGTATGTAATCTCGGTGTCATGATGATAATGGTAATTGTGTTAAAAAGAAAAGGGGGAAATGTAGGGAAAAAATAGGTTAGCCTGTTGCTGTGTTATTATAGATAGAAGTAAGTTTAAGAGA
>NW_022299961.1:0-5666 GCF_002776525.5 Piliocolobus tephrosceles
AAAAAAAAAAAAAAAAAAAAAAAAACACACACACACACACACAATTATCTCAATAGGTGCAGAAAAGGCCTTCAAAAAAATTCAACATGACTTCATGCTAAAAACTCAAACTAGCTATTATTGGGACATATCTCAAAAAGTGGGCAAAGGACACGAACAGTATCATACTGAATGGGCAAAAACTGGAAGCATTCCCTTTGAAAACTGGCACAAGACAAGGATGCCCTCTCTCACCACTCCTATTCAATATAGTATTGGAAGTTCTGGCTAGGGCAATCAGGCAAGAGAAAGAAATAAAAGGTATTCAAATAGGAAGAGAGGAACTCAAATTGTCTCTGGTTGAAGATGACATGATTGCACATTTAGAAAACCCCATAATCTCAGCCCAAAATCTCCTTAGGCCAGTAAGCAACTTCAGCAAAGTCTCAGGATACAAAAGCAATGTGCAAAAATCACGAGAATTCCTGTACACCAATAATAGACAAACAGAAAGCCAAATCATGAGTGAACTCCCATTCACAACTGCTACAAAGAGAATAAAATACCTAGGAATACAACTTACAGGGGATGTGATGGACCTCTTCAAGAACTGCAAACCACTGCTGAAGGAAATAAGACACAAACAAATGAAGAAACATTCCATGCTCATGGATAGGAAGAATCAATATCATGAAAATGGCCATACTGCCCAAAATGCTACCCCCATCAAGCTACCACTGACTTTCTTCACAGAATTAGAAAAAACTAATGTAAATTTCAAATGGACACAAAAAAGAGACTGTATAGCCATGACAATCCAAAGCAAAAAAAACAAAGCTGAAGACATCACGTTACCTGACTTCAAGCTACACGACAAGGCTACAGTAACCAAAATAGCATGGTACTGGTACCAAAGCAGATATATAAACCAATGGAACACAACAGAGGCCTCAGAAATAACTCCACATATCTACAACCATCTGATCTTTGACAAACCTGACTAAAACAAGCAATGGGGAAAGGACTGCCTATTTAATAAATGGTGTTGGGAAAACTAGCTAGCCGAATGCAGAAAACTGAAACTGAACCCCTCCCTGGGTTACTGGGTATATACCCAAAAATTATAAATCATTCACTATAAAGACACATGCACACATATGTTTATTGCAGCACTGTTCACAATAGCAAAGACGTGGAACCAACCCAAATGTCCATCAATGATTGACTGCAGGAAGAAATGTGGCACATATATTCCATGGAATACTATGCAGTCATAGAAAAGGATGAGTTCTTATCCTTTGCTGGGACATAGATGAAGCTGGAAACCATCATTCTCAGCAAACTAACACTGGAACAGAAAAGCAAACACTGAATGTTCTCACTTATAGGTGGGAGTTGAACGATGAGAACACATGGACACAGGGAGGGGAACATCACACACTGGGCCCTGTCATGGGGTGGGGAGGCTAGGGGAGGGATAGCATTATGAAAAATACCCAATGTAGATGATGAGTTGATGGGTGCATCAAACCACCATAGCACATATATACCTATGCAACAAACCTGCATCTTCTGCACATGTATCCTAACACTTAAAGCATAATGAAAAATTGATAAGCTTGACTTTATTAAAATTAAAAATCTCTACTCTGCAAAAAGACTGCAGAGGGAATGAAAATATGAGCCACAGACTAAGAGAAAATACTTATGAAATATAGATTTGTTAAAGAACTGTTATCCAAAATACACGAAGAACTCTTAAAATTCAACAAGAAAACAACCAATTAAAAGCAGGCTAAAGATATTAATGGGAATCTCACCAAAGTAGATATATCGATGAACAATGAGCGAATGAAAAAAAACTTCATATTACATGGACTGTGGATTATAATGATATGAAAATGTAGGTTTTTCTTTTTTTTTTTGAGATGGAGTCTCACTCTGTTGCCCAGGCTGGAGTGCAGTGGCCAGATCTCAGCTCACTGCAAGCTCCGCCTCCCGGGTTTACACCATTCTCCTGCCTCAACCTCCCGAGTAGCTGGGACTACAGGCGCCCGCCACCTCGCCCGGCTAGTTTTTTTTTTGTATTTTTTAGTAGAGACGGGGTTTCACCGTGTTAGCCAGGATGGTCTCGATCTCCTGACCTCGTGATCCGTCGGTCTCGGCCTCCCAAAGTGCTGGGATTACAGGCTTGACCCACTGCGCCCAGCCTAAAATGTAGGTTTTTCAATTGTAACTAATGTACCATTCTGGTAAATGATGCTGATAATGGAGTAAACTATGCTTCTGTGGGCTCAGGGATTATGTAGAAAAATAGTCATACCTTTCTATCAATGTAGCTGTGAACCTAAAATTCCTCTAAAAATATTGTCTTAAAAAATCTACTGGGTAGACAATTTAGATTAGGTCTATAAAAATTCCGAATAGGATTAAATTTTATTCAGGGGATTAAATAAATGACAAAGGCATGTCATAGACAATATGATTTACTTGAGTTGGGAAAATATCACCATTGTCTTTTGAAATTCAGAGGTATTATATACATCGGCATGTTGGTAACTGGGCTATGTGAAGAAAGTAGTATTTTCCTAAGATTAGAGATTGATGGAAAAACAGGGCATCCCTTTCTTCTGCAGAAAAAACAAACCCAGCCACTCTCAATAAATACAGATACTCTAGTAAATATATCTCTTAATCGATGATTTTCACGTTATGAGAGCTAGTTCTGCTTTTTACTCTTAGGAGCTACAAGACTTTCAATTAGAGATATTAGTCATTTACAGCTCAACTGGGTAAAGAGTTGATTAGCGAGACTAGAGAAAAAAATAGTAAGGCCGGATTTTGATGAAGGGATTTACCAAGCCTTTTAGAAGTGGTACTTTATTGAGATTAATGGGTGAGATCAGAACAGAACCCAGTGAAAAAAAATGAATTACATAGTGGATAAGAAGTGTCAGATAAAAAAGGAAGCCTAAATGTAAACCAACTAATAGTGAGAAGATTGAGTTTCTTTTTAATTATGTGATCAAAATGTCATGAGAATAGGAGTGAAGGCTTGGAGTATCCTGCAGTGATAAATTTCTGATGAGGTAAATATTTTGTACCTATAAATCCCATGTGGATAGCTTTAGATGGGCTGTATGTGTGTTTGGTACTGCTTCTGTCAATGTTTATATTGAGCCATACTCAGACCCTGTACGTTACTACTTGATTCTCAGTTCTACCGTAGCCATTTAGTTCTCAGTCCTGGAGACAAATAAAATTAGAACAAAGATGGGCAAACATTGACAATAGCAGCAAGTAATAACTGATAGTCAGCTTGCCAAAGGGGCTATAAGAAGTAAGATGCAGAGTTCAAAAAGTATGTAATAATTCTAGGTTTTACATAATGGATATGAATATGTGAGCCTCATTTATCAAGATAAGTGGGACTGAGGTAAGATTTATTTAAAAATAGTGATATTGAAAACGTTAACTCATTTGGTGCAGTGGTGTGCACCTGTAGTCACAAGTACTGAGGATGATGAGGCAGGAGTACAACTGGTTCCCAGAAATTTGGGCCAAGCCTGAGCAACATAGCGAGCCCCATCTTAAAGAAAAAAATAATTAAAAAAAGATAACCACCAAATATGTGGCAAATTTTTTGGGGGGTCCACTTCCTTTTTCAACAGTGTTATGTTGTTGAGAAATAGCTGAAATGAGTCAGATCTACTTATGTTGTTTCCTTAATATGTAAGGTGGAAAATGTTTAACATCTTTGACACTCAATTTCAGTAACTGTGAAATGATACCTATATTATATATACACATATATCATTGATTTAATATAATGATTAATAACATACCAACTTATAACAAATATTCTCTATGTATGTAATGTATAATGCTGTCTCTTTATACACAGACACATACGTACTTTATGTGACATAGACATAGACTGATGTTCAATCAAGAGAAGCTAAAATTGCAGTTTTGATTAGTAGGTAAAGGAAAATAGAAAGTTACATTTTTAGGTAGGTCTGATTTCAAATGCCAACTATTGATCCTTTTCACCTTTTCCATTACTAATTGGATGAAGACTCTTCAGATTTGATTGCTATACTGGGACCAACATTTAAAATGGAATTTTTGAAATATAATGAGAAAAAGAGCTCCTCATGTGTTTAAGCTTCGATAGCCACACATTTCATCACGCAGCAACTCAGAAGCTTATACAGTCAAATGCAGGTGGAATTATCAATGATACTGTTTCCTTTGTGCAAGAAGAAAACTGGTCTGACAAAAAAACAAAAAGAAACAAACAAACAAAAAAAGAAAATGGAACAAAAAACACATTCAAATTCACCAATCAGAAAGCTGACATCATTTAAAGCAAATGAAATGCTTCTTTCTTGTAGCTTTCTTTAACCAATATCTCATTATTCTGATCTCAATTCCATTCGCTGAAGCCATGAGCCACTCTCTTGAGTTTCTTTTTCGTCAACAGGTGATGTAAGAATGAGAATAACATGTGCAGAGATGTCTATCTGATGTCAATAATTTCATTTTAATAAAAATTTGTTTTCCCATTTTTATTTGATACATGTGATGATGTATTCCTGGAATTGAAATGAACCTTCTTTATATTTTCTTTTATTAATAAAGCTATCTATTGAAACTCAGTCTAAAAGGTTTTTATAAAATGAAAACAAGGTGTCAAACCTATTACTTAGGCAAACCACTAATTTTTATGCAGATTAAAATTCAATACAGAATGCACATTTATTCATATTACACTGTGCCCATGAGGGAGAAATCAGTCTCTGCAATACACAAAACTTTACGCCTTGTTGGAAAGCTCAAATCTCAAAAACCAAAGGCAACTTCACATTTTGTGACGCAGAACAAATACCGCAACCCCATTACGTATCTTCGGTATTCTACCCTGTTGGACAAATTCTGAGACTCTTTCATAGATCCTAAGTCTATCACCATAATGTTTTTTTTTTTTTTCTGTTTCAACTGCATGGTATCAATATCTCATTAAATAGCTATTGTTTCCTACTCTTGTCTGCAAGGTATACCTTTCTCTTTGTTAACTATAGCATGGTCTCTCCTCTCTCAGTGTCCAAAAACTTCTCTTTCCTTGCTCACCAGGAGATAATTTCTTGGGGGTCTTAAGTTTCACTCATGTATAAATCATAAATTTGCTATATTAAGAAACACAGATATTGTAGTCACCCAGCTACTGGCTGGTATTCCTTCATCTCCTTTTTCCCTAAAATAAAGGACAAGGGCTTTTTAAACATTGAGTCTGTAGTGTTACTTTCCACAAGATAAAATGCATCCGAAATAATGCTTCCCAAATAATATTGCTAAATAATCCAACTAACGTAGTATGTGTAATACTGGCATTTTTTATTGAAATACATTTGTGGAACGTACAGGTTTGTAACACAGGTATACGCATGCCATGGTAGTTTGCTACACCCATCAACCAATCATCTGCATTAGGTATTTCACCTAATGCTACCACTCCCGTAGTCTCCCCAAACTTTGACAGGCCGTGGTGTGTGATGTTCCCCTCCCTGGGTCCATGTGTTCTCATTGTTCAGCTCCCACTTATGAGTGAGAACATGTGGTGTTTGGTTTTCTGTTCCTGTGTTAGTTTGCTGAGAATGATCATTTCCAGCTTCATCCATGTCCCT
>NW_022299962.1:0-1623 GCF_002776525.5 Piliocolobus tephrosceles
TGTATGTGATAATGGATCAACATTTGAGAGAGATGCAATAAAAAGTTCTAAATTTGACAAAAGCAACAACCGGAATTAAACACTGGAAAAGTTTGGGTGACGGGAGTGGGGCGCCCTGTCTCAAGAAGAAAGAAACAGAGAGATTTAAAAGCAGGGAGTGAAGCAGAGGTTTGTACACTATTGTTACTACTGGCCCTTGTTTCAGTTGGAAAAGGCGAAAAGAAGGTATTTATGTCATGGATTCTTGCATGGATTGTTCAGGATCTGCGATGTTGCCTCCGTTTCCAGGTAGGCATTGTGTGGTGGACTGGCAGTTCCCACATATGGTGCAAAATGTAAAGCTGATGAATGTAGACATGCTCCCCAACTAGGAGGGGCAGAATCTGGGTGTGTCTTCAGGTCCTTTGGCTTACCAGGAATGAAGATCCTGGCTCCAGGGATTTTGTCAAAACGTCTTAGAGAGTGAGAAACGGGGCAGAATTTAGGCCCAACGCCAAGGCCTCGAGGTGTGAAGAAACACCCTGGCCTCAGGGCCCATGAAAGCAGGATGATTTTAGGGAGGATGGTGGAAGGAGAGGACTGTGACCTTTGGCCCCATTTCTTTCCATTGTCTTTTCATGGGGCAGGTGTGTTCAATCAGAAGGCTTCCATGTGCCCGATGAAAAGAGTCCTGGGGGAGGAAAGAAGCGCTGCTTAGAGAGTTGCTCCACAGGGAGAAAGGAGTAACCATTTTCAGGAGGATGATCCCCAGAAGGGTGAGCAGTCCAGATGCCGTGGCTTCACACAAGACGCTGGAGGGTGTTATGTCTGAAGCCGTTACCTGGGCATCGGTGTTCTTTCGTGCTCATAAGTGATTTTGAGGTGAGCCCAATGGATCACCTGCCTGCCAGTCATGCTCATCACACTGTAGTTTGCACACATGTCACACAGAGACACTGTTAATATGCACATTTGTGTGCCTGAGCAGGGTTGCACCAAAGATTCTGTGATTGTACGGAGCCCTGAGTTATGCCCTGGACATCTATACTCTCGGGTCGGTCAACTTGGATCACTGCACGGAAGGAGAAATGGAGCCTGAAATCCAATCAGCGAATACAAAAAAGGAAGGGGCCATTTCCCACAATCATTTCCACTGCAACACCCCTCGGATGAACAAGTCTCATTGCAGGTCAGGAACCGTGCTTCAGAGATGCACCTTTCGTAGCTGGACGATTGACCTGGAATCTCCCAAATGCCATTTTTATACACACCAAATGAGATTTATTTCAGTGCTTGCTGATTTTATTTTAGTTGAATACACACACGTTCCTGTGTTTGATTTCCTTTATTATCAATACGACTTACTTCCAAATTACTCACATACCATTGGGATGATTTTCTGCTTCAATTCATTGGAAATTTACACCATTCAATAGGCAAGTGTGTCTGTCTGTCTGTTTCCAGAATTCTGTGGGTTCCACCAAGGGCACAAGTCCTACGGCGCCTGAGGTCCATTCAACAAGCAATGTAAAAACGGCGAGGCAGGTTCAAAACAAGAACACCCTTCCTCTCTTCAAATGCGTTGCAGTTTCCACTATTCAAGGTGGCGTGAAGGATCCACAGAAGTCCCACGTTCGCAAAATT
>NW_022299963.1:0-1433 GCF_002776525.5 Piliocolobus tephrosceles
TTCCCCTATCCTCCCCTCTCACCAACTATACGGCAGATTTCAATTCATCCACAGTCACAATACCCGATGTAGCCCTGTACCATGACCCATACCAAGAGAAATATCCCTACTGCTATTCGGCATTTAGCAACAGTCTCTGCAACCAATCGGCTACATACCCTAGCAGCCCCATATATGCTCCCCCTGGAGTATTCTTCTGGTGTAACATGACTCTGTTAAAAACCCTGTCCAAAAGCATTTCCGATGGACAATTGTGTATCCCTGTTACCCTAGTCCCCCAACTGACCCTGCTGACCCCGGCAGAGTTCATAGGCTGGGCAGGGACTGCCCCGACAAAAACTGCACGACATAGGTGAGCAGTATTTCTACCACTAATTGCCGGAATATCCTTAACCACTTCGGTTGTTGCAGCGGGGTTGGCAGGAGGGGCCCTACAGCACTCCATGATAGAAAACGACAAGCTGTTACAACAATTTTCTGTTGCTATGGAGGACTCCGCCTATTCCCTAGCCTCCCTTCAGTGGCAGCTCACCTCCCTAGCACAGGTCACTCTCCAAAACTGCAGAGCCTTAGACTTACTCACGGCTGAGAAAGGAGGTACCTGTATGTTCCTCAAAGAAGAATGCTATTTCTATATAAATGAGTCAGGGTTAGTTGAGGAGAGAGTCCAAGGCCTACATAAACTAAGTTTAGAAATGAAAAAGCAACAATTCACTACAGCAGCTAACAATTGGTGGAACTCTTCCATGTTTTCTCTTCTAGCACCCTTTTTAGGCCCCCTAATGTCTTTACTGCTTCTATTTACTATAGGCCCCTGTGTGGTAAATAAAATTTTACAATTTGTCAGAAAAACCTTTGATACCATCCAACTAATGGTCCTCCGTAGCCATTACCAACCTCTCCTGAACCCAGAAGGTGAGGCTACATTATAAGAGTCTGGAAGTCCAAGATTGGACACCCAGTTACTTATGAGAGGGGGAAATGAAAGGACACAAAAATGTGTCCTCACTCTCCTGCCACACCCTATTGCTAAACCTTTGTTCTGCTCTCACAAACATTTTGTAAAGATTTTGTAAGTTCCTGTTTTTCTTTCTGTGGCACGGCAAGGTCACAAGACGCGTTTAAGTAAGGTACATTCATGTTGCAAAACCTGTTGTGAAACTTGTCACAATATGATTAACTGCCTTTGTTCTGCTTCTGTAGGACTGCTTTCCCGCCTCAGGGTTTGCATAAACAAGCCCTGCCCCTACCCTGCAACCCCCTGATAAACGTCATCAGAATTTCAAAATTAACTGAAATACTAGAAATGGAGGGAACCAATCATAGTTAGCCAAATCGCCTTGTTCAAACACTAGCCAATCATACATCTGATTTGTATAATGATTTTATCCCTACTTTTCTTAGACTATATAACACTGTTCAGAGCCCAGTGG
>NW_022299964.1:0-4096 GCF_002776525.5 Piliocolobus tephrosceles
TAGTGTTTGTTACAACTGTTTGGCCCTATCCTTGTAGGGCAAAACTAGCCATTGACAACAGGTACATAAATAATGGCGATGGCTGTGTTCCAATAAAGCTTTACCAGAAAAATGGGTGACAGAGTGACTTTGGCCTTCGGGCTACAGTTTATCCACTACTGACTTAATGGATAGAAAATACAATGTATAGTTTGAAAAATTATTCATATAAATATTCAGAGAAATCAAATGCATTCTGTGTTAGGCCCAATCAAGAGAGCATACCTGGTTGCAGTAATTACTAAACAGGCACTTCCAGAAAAAAAGTCCAAACCAGGTTTTCTCCACAAAGTGGAATAACAAGAACAAAGTCTTATACATAGTTACACAAATAACATAGTTGACCTTAAAAAGTCAAACATGGGAAATTACCAGAATTAAATTTAGAGTTCTCCATAGAAATGGTACCATAGGATACACACACATACACAAATAACCACATATATGCATATATGTTTAAATATAAACATACATACATATATATATATATATATGGAGTCTGACAAGTCTCAAGATGTGCTGATGGCAGACTGGAGACCCAGGAAAGCTGATGGTGTAGTTCCAGTCTGAAAAAAAAAAAAAAAAAAAAAATCTCAATGTACCAGCTATAAAAATCTGACAGGCAGGAGGAATTCCCTCTTACTCAGTGGAGGGTCAGCTTTTTGTTTTACTCAGTCTTACCTACATTATAAAGGAAAGTCTACTTTATTCAATATGCCAACTTGAATGTTACACTCATTCAAAAATACCCTGACAGAAATGCCCAGAATAATGTTATACTACTATATGGGCATCCCATAGCTCAGTCAAGGTGACATAAAATTTACCATCTCATAAAGCAAGTTGGCATTTCTGAGGACAGTTTGTGTAACAGGAGCCAGGAAAGTCTAATTGCCTTTTACAAAGCACCACTTCACCATAACACATGCCTTTTTCCCAGCCAACCTAGGGAACAGAAACCAACAAATTGAGGCTAAAAGTTAAAGTTACTTAATGCCACTTGAAAATTCATGAAATCAATTGTAGTAATTAGTTCTTCTAGTTTCATGATATTTCCTTTTCCCCAATAGGGTATGCACACACACACACAATCTAATTGCAAAATCACAAATCTATATATGACAATGCTTTAGTCTGTTTTGTGCTACTATAAAAGAATATATGAGACTGAGTACTTTAAAATGAACAGAAATTTATTGGCTCCCAGTATTGGAGGCTGGGAAGTCCAAAGTTGAGGAGTAAACATCTGGTGAGGGTTTTCTTGTAGCATTGTTCCATGGTGGAAGGGCAAAGTGAGGATGAGAGAAAGGAAAAGATTGAAATCTCAGCCTCAAACTTTTTATAATCAGCGTTAATCTCTTCATGGGGATAGAGTTCTCATGACCTCAAAACCATCCAGTAGGTCCCATCTCCCACCACTGTTGCACTGGGGGTTAAGTTTCCAACACATGCTTTTAGGGGGCACATTCAAACCATCACAGACGTATATCAAGGGTTTTCTATGTTGTGAAGAGCACATCGCCTTGTACCAGGCTTTGTATAAAGCAAGGTGTGGAGATATTATATATGTAATTTTCATCTGCTTACTTTAGTATTTTGTTAGCAGAATTTGTTAATAGGAAACATAAAATAGGTATAAGCATAACTACTTTTTTATTTAGAGATAAGGTGTGGCTCTATTGCTGAGACTAGGCTGGAATAAAGCGGTGCAATCATAGCTCACGGCAGCCTCAAACTCTGGGGCTCAAGCGATTCTCCAGCCCCGGCCTTCCAGGTAGCTAGGACTATATGTATGCACTGCCACACCAGCTAATTTTTAAAATTTTTGCAGAGACAGCATCTTGCTATGTTGCCCCAGCTGGTCTCAAACTCCTGGCCTGAAGCAATATTCCAGCCTAAACCTCCCAAATTGTTGCGATTACAGGCATTAGCCACCACACCTCGCCAACATAACTATGTCCTTATTCTAAACTTATTGTGACATAATATTATCGTGGTCCTTTTTTGTTCTTTTTTTTTTTCATTCTCTTTACCATAGGAAAAGAAGAAAAGTCATTTTATTTATACCATCTACTCAAATGACAAGTGTGAACATCCCATTGCTTAAGGAAAAATTCAGTAGAATGAATAACTGGTAGTATCAAATACTGCTTTCTTTCACATTGCTGCATCTCTGCCACCCAACCTAACCACCATCACCCAGTTTCACTAAAGGGGCGAACACATTACATATTAGTATAAATAAAATGTATGGTGCCACCACTTAAATGTGGTATCCTTTTAGATTGACACGTATCTATGAAACTGAATTTCTGATGCTAGAACTCTTGAAATACATTTATTTAATTCTCATTGGCCTGAAAATTTCTTTACATCTTAGATTTGTTGACTTATGTTTACAAAAGCGACTGACATCTACCTCCAATCATTATTTTTCTGGCAAACAAGATATAGTTTGGGATTTGATGAAACAGCTCTCTTTTATAGGGCTTTTGACAAAAAGAAAAAAAATCTTTACAGATTGAAGCATATCTAAAGTCATCAATTTCTGATCCAGTTATAAATATGTCAAATAGCATTCTTCTAAGTAAATAGTGAATATAATTTTTTTATCTTTTCTTATTCTTCTTTCAAAACCTCTGAGGCTGTCCTTAAAGGAATGTCAAATTTAAAGGAGAGAATATGGTTTGCAATTGAGATTTTCTGTTAACATTCAGTCGCATAGGTTGTATTCAATGCTTTTGTTTTTTTTCTGGATATAGCAGTAAATTTATGTGTTGGTGACATTTCAGAAATCCTATCTTGGACTATGACTTACACTCTGTATTGCATTATAAATACTGAATTGCTTTCAAACCCCATGTGTGTCTCTCATGTAGAAACCAACGTGACAGTGAAATTATTATATAACTTACTTTGCAACACTTATTACCCTTGCTGGATATATATATATACACACACACACATATATATGTGTGTGTGTGTGTGTGTGTGTGTGTGTGTGTGTTAGTTACATTCACAATGGCCTCTCGGTGTTGAAGTATGTATATTTGTTTTTATTACCTAAGTTCTATACATTGTACATATTTTTAAAAATTTTGTCTGTGCTTAATGTCTGCTATAGAAAAAAATGCATATGTAATTGGTAACTAAGATACCATATTTCAAGTTAGAAACGGATTCTGTTGGAAGGGAAATCTTGTACGTTTGCTCCTCTGGATTTATGTATGCTATGAATTTTTGTAGGAAAACGATTTTTTTCTCTCTAAATTTATTATTAACATTGTCTTAATGTTTCTATTTTATCCTATTGGGTTTCAAACCTTTCTTATGTAATTTTTGGTCATTTTGTTTTACCCTTTCTGTTCTTTTTGTCAGTGTTCCATTTATAGGCATACAAGTGAAAATTCATATCATGTCAGTAATAACACCGATTTTGTCCTTTCTAATAAATAATGTTGTGCCTTGTAAGGTACCCAAGTTGATTTTTTAGTGTGAGATGAAGTCACAAACATAAAATTTCAATGTGCAAAGGCAGTAGTTAAACAGAGCTATTTCTGTCAAAAAATGTGGAAATACTGGAAATGTAACAGGTGGGTCAGAGCTCTGTTTGAATATTTGTTTTGAAACACTTTGCTGAGAATATAAATGTGGAACAGTCATCCTGCCTTTATAGTGTATAACGCACTAGTAACGAAAATGTCTAGTTTTTCTTTTTGTCTCCAAACAACAAGGGCTACTATAACAAATTACCACAAACTCGGTGGCTTAAAATGACAGGCATATATTCTCCCACAATTCAGGAGACCAAAAGCCTGAAGTCAAAGTGTTAACAGAGTTGATTCTTCCTGGGGGCTCTGAAGAATGATCTGTGACATGCCTCCCTTCTAGCTCCTAGTAACTGCTGCAATCCTTGGTGTTGCTGGGATTGTAGCCATGTGACTTCTGCCTCTGTTTTCACACGGTCTTCTCTGCGTCTCTGTACTTTACCTGCTCTATAGGGAACACCCGTTTTGGGATTTAAGGCTCAACCTAAATCAAGGGTGATCTCATCGTG
>NW_022299966.1:0-1458 GCF_002776525.5 Piliocolobus tephrosceles
TAGAAAAGAGAGAGCTGGTATTGAATTGTAGTGAGAGGTGCATGGTTCGTGTGCCTGCTGAGCCTGGCTTGGACTCAATTCCATTGAGTCCCATTCCATTTTACCTTCTGTTTCCACCTTTTTCATGCTCCTGCTTGTTTCTCCAGAAAGAAATGCAATTAATTCCTTTCAAAAACTTTACAAAAGCCATAGATGCTTATTGAAAATAGCTCAAATGATATGGAAGACAGAAAGATAGTGAGTGTTTCTCTGTTGTGTGCTTCGATGAATGTGTCTTTGGGGTAGTCACTATTAACACTGGGTGTATTTCCTTCCAGATCTTTTCCAGTGTACCTACAAATATATATGTACACTTTGTAAAAAACAAAATAGTACCTGATAAACATTGAGTCCCCTACTCCCACTCCGCAGTCTACATGGACATCCTTTCATGGTGATACGATGAGACCTGATCCACTCCTTTTGTTCGCTGGAGTGCTAGGTAATAATAGCTACAGATAACTCACCTTCACTGGGCATTTACCATGTGACAGGGTCTGTGCTCCAGGCAGGCTACATGAAGTGGGTCTTAAGGCTTTTTACAACAATGCTATGGGTTAACACAGTAATTGTTAACATTTTGCAAATGATAGCATTGCAGTAGAGAGAAGCAAAGCTGCTTGCTGAAACTCGTGGCACGATTCCCGAAAGAGAGAACACTTTTAAAACAATTGTTGTTATAGTCAGGTGATTTACGATCATTTCAAGAAATAGTGCATTCAGTGAATACATTTCAGGGTCTGGTACAGTCTGGGAGCTGTTCCTGAAAATGCACTGGGCTAGAGGTAAGGGAGTGGTCCATTGGCCCTGGGCTCCTAGTGCAAGGAGGGAGGTCCCTGGGAGAGGGGGCATGGTCTTGGAACAAACCTTGCAACATCCATTTCTGCTAAGTCTGGTCCGAGATCTGGTTCTTGACATGTACACTTTTCAGAGATACTTAGTTTTGATTTTTATCATGGCTCACCTGAGCAGCCATGGTTTGAAACTGCCTGGAGATGTGGTCTGGCAGGCCAGTGCTATGCCCATCCTTCCTGCTCCTGCAAGAGGGGAGTCAGCCTGGGACTAGAGGGCTTCGCCTGTAATCAGCTATCTCATAATAAGTGGATTTGATGCTGGTTTTGCTAGGTCAGGATATTTCCCATTTGGAAGGAAAACTGATAGTTGTTTTTGGGTTTTGCTGAGGAGCCACAGGGTTTAGAGCAGGGACTGGAAATTTGTTGAGACACATGTGAGTGCACTCAAACGTCTTCCATGAAACGTGGAAATAAACACAGTGTTCCAGAGAGGTCCCTGGCTTTGGGATATAAATATTTCTGTAACAGAATGGCACTGGATGTCTGCTGTATTTTTTTCTCTGCTATTTTGGCAAGTATTATTTGGGTGTATGTCTCCTGTACAGAAGGTATGACCTCACTTTTT
>NW_022299967.1:0-7305 GCF_002776525.5 Piliocolobus tephrosceles
CTATGTAAGATCCACAAAAACATCTAAATGAAATTGAAATGAGGAGGAAAAATTTCCTACTGAAGATTGAAATAAAAAGAAAACGAAGTGGAAAATGTTTTAAGGAAAATAGTTTTTGTGTGATTCTTTGTTCTTTCTTAATCATTGTGTAAGGTTTCAAAACAATATTATTTTCTTAGGTTTTGATATATTACGTTCTTAGTCATAATAATATAAAACATTTGGGGATATAATGTTTTTCTAAACTTAATGTTTTAACCATATGTTGCATTCCTTTTTCACTCTCATAATTAGAAAGATAGTCATTTTGCCCAGAACTTAAATTACCTTTTGGTTAAAATTAATCATTTTTGTGATTTTACTTTGTAACAGAAAAGGATCAAGGTAAATACCCTTTTCCTTTCTTCCTTGTCTCTTTTTTTGAAAAACAAATTCTTTTTAATTTTAATGTTTGTACACTTTTACCTCTGTAGTTTTTAAAATTATTTTATCCTGTTCCTGGGATCCCAGGGGTGCATTTTAATTACAAAAAAAAAGGAGAAAAGAAAAAGAATGAGAGAGAAAAAAGAACTTGTGCATGCATTGTATGTGAGTGAGGTATGAGAAAAGTAATTTTTGTTGGCATATACCATATTAGCAGAAATGATGATGATTGATTTTGTTTGTGTTTTCATAACCCCACAAGTAATTGAAGAAATTAACAGTGATTATAAACTAATATGTATACTTATAATTTATCTTCTAGAACAATACATGAAAAGTTGTCATATTAAAGGAAAAACATCATCATAATGAATTACCTTGTGGCTAACTTGAAATAAGTGAAAAACTCCAAAGAACTCTCAAAAATCACCCTGATGTCTTGGATGCATATTGTGTCATATCCTAAGACTTCTAAATACCTTTATTTTATCCCATTATTTCTAGTCATAGGCTCCCCACTCTCCTTTTTTGTTTCTCTTTTAAAAATTTTTATTTGTATTTTATTCTCCTGTTCAATTTTCAATTTATTCACTCCACTATCACCACCTCTTTGGAGAAGGGGATATTATAAAACCCTCCTACGTCTTCCTCTTCCCTAGACTTTCAGTTGGCTTTAAAAATATCAGTGTCTGTCCTCACCTGCAGCCTCATTCAATTGAAATTGATATCATTATCTCCAATACCTATTGCAATGGCATTAGTAGAATGTAAGTTAAGCAAGTTAGCTTCTGAAGCAGCTCTTGAATTCTTCTTTTTTTTTTTTTTGAGACGGAGTCTCGCTCTGCCGCCCAGGCTGGAGCGCAGTGGCCGGATCTCAGCTCACTGCAAGCTCCGCCTCCCGGGTTCACGCCATTCTCCTGCCTCAGCCTCCTGAGTAGCTGGGACTACAGGCGCCCACCACGTCGTCCGGCTAGTTTTTTGTATTTTTAGTAGAGACGGAGTTTCACCGTGTTAGCCAGGATGGTCTCGATCTCCTGACCTCGTGATCCGCCCGTCTCGGCCTCCCAAAGTGCTGGGATTACAGGCTTGAGCCACCGCGCCCGGCCGAATTCTTCTTATCAATTAAAATTGATAACAATTATTACACCTTAAAAAACTAGAGAAAGACAAATATACACTTGTGGAATCATTTTAAAATGTTCATAACTTTCAGTCTATTATCAATTCCTATTGCAGTATTTCCAAATGTGAGTACCAAGGCAATACACCATGTGTATTTTATTCATATTTTAAAATCAGTGATACATTTACAAACCAAGTTTGGAAGGAATAATTATGTCAAGTAACAAAGTAGGTAGATGTGGTTGACATCTTTTAGAATGTTCTTTACTAAATGTAAGAAACCCAAATGCAGTTAGCTTTTCATTTAATCAAGCAGTGTTTTTAGTATAAATGAATGGCTGTTGAAGCCTTTATAGCTTGTATGCTTTCTTTTTTTTATTTTTTTTTTATTATTATACTTTAAGTTCTAGGGTACATATGCATAACGTGCAGGTTTGTTACATATGTATACTTGTGCCATGTTGGTGTGCTGCACCCATCAACTCATCAGCACCCATCAATTCGTTACTTATATCAGGTATCACTCCCAATGCAATCCCTCCCCCCTCCCCCCTAGTGTGTGATGATTCCCTTCCTGAGTCCAGGAAGGTGTGGTGTTCCCCTTCCTGAGTCCAAATGATCTCATTGTTAGGCACTGGTGTGTGATGCTCCCCTTCCTGAGTCCAAATGATCTCATTGTTCAGTTCCCACCTATGAGTGGGAACATGTGGTGTTTGGTTTTCTGTTCTTGTGATAGTTTGCTAAGAATGATGGTTTCCAGCTGCATCCATGTCCCTACAAAGGACGCAACTCATCCTTTTTTATGGCTGCATAGTATTCCATGGTGTATATGTGCCACATTTTCTTCATCCAGTCTGTCACAGATGGACATTTGGGTTGATTCCAAGTCTTTGCTATTGTGAATAGTGCCGCAATAAACATACGTGTGCATGTGTCTTTATAGCAGCATGATTTATAATCCTTTGGGTATATACCGAGTAGTGGGATGGCTGGGTCATATGGTACATCTAGTTCTAGATCCTTGAGGAATCGCCATACTGTTTTCCATAATGGTTGAACTAGTTTACAATCCCACCAACTGTGTAAAAGTGTTCCTGTTTCTCCACATCCTCTCCAGCACCTGTTGTTTCCTGACCTTTTAATGATTGCCATTCTAACTGGTGTGAGATGGTATCTCATTGTGGTTTTGATTTGCATTTCTCTGATGGCCAGTGATGATGAGCATATTTTCATGTGTCTGTTGGCTGTATGAATGTCTTCTTTTGAGAAATGTCTGTTCATATCCTTTGCCCACTTTTTGATGGGGTGGTTTGTTTTTTTCTTGTAAATTTGTTTGAGTTCTTTGTAGGTTCTGGATATCAGCCCTTTGTCAGATGAGTAGATTGCAAAAATTTTCTCCCATTCTGTAGGTTGCCTATTCACTCTGATGGTAGTTTCTTTTGCTATGCAGAAGCTCTTTAGTTTAATTAGATCCCATTTGTCAATTTTGGCTTTTGCTGCCATTGCTTTTGGTGTTTTAGACATGAAGTCCTTGCCCATGCCTATGTCCTGAATGGTACTACCTAGGTTTTCTTCTAGGGTTTTTATGGTATTAGGTCTAACGTTTAAGTCTCTAATCCATCTTGAATTAATTTTCGTATAAGGAGTAAGGAAAGGATCCAGTTTCAGCTTTCTACTTATGGCTAGCCAATTTTCCCAGCACCATTTATTAAATAGGGAATCCTTTCCCCATTTCTTGTTTCTCTTAGGTTTGTCAAAGATCAGATGGCTGTAGACGTGTGGTATTATTTCTGAGGACTCTGTTCAGTTCCATTGGTCTATATTTCTGTTTTGGTACCAGTACCATGCTCTTTTGGTTACTGTAGCCTTGTAGTATAGTTTGAAGTCAGGTAGCGTGATGCCTCCAGCTTTGTTCTTTTGACTTAGGATTGTCTTGGCAATGTGGGCTCTTTTTTGGTTCCATATGAACTGTAAAGCAGTTTTTTCCAATTCTGTGAAGAAACTCATTGGTAGCTTGATGGGGATGGCATTAAATCTATAAATAACCTTGGGCAGTATGGCCATTTTCACGATATTGATTCTTCCTCTCCATGAGCATGGTATGTTCTTCCATTTGTTTGTGTCCTCTTTTATTTCACTGAGCAGTGGTTTGTAGTTCTCCTTGAAGAGGTCTTTTACATCCCTTGTAAGTTGGATTCCTAGGTATTTTATTCTCTTTGTAGCAATTGTGAATGGAAGTTCATTCATGATTTGGCTCTCTGCTTGTCTGTTACTGGTGTATAAGAATGCTTGTGATTTTTGCACATTAATTTTGTATCCTGAGACTTTGCTGAAGTTGCTTATCAGCTTAAGGAGATTTTGGGCTGAGACAATGGGGTTTTCTAAATATACAATCATGTCGTCTGCAAACGGGGACAATTTGACTTCTTCTTTTCCTAACTGAATACCCTTGATTTCTTTCTCTTGTCTGATTGCCCTAGCCAGAACTTCCAACACTATGTTGAATAGGAGTGGTGAGAGAAGGCATCCCTGTCTTGTGCCAGTTTTCAAAGGGAATTTTTCCAGTTTTTGCCCATTCAGTATGATATTGGCTGTGAGTTTGTCATAAATAGCTCTTATTATTTTGAGGTACGTTCCATCAATACCAAATTTATTGAGCGTTTTTAGCATGAAGGGCTGTTGAATTTTGTCAAAAGCCTTTTCTGCATCTATTGAGATAATCATGTGGTTCTTGTCTTTGGTTCTGTTTATATGCTGGATTACGTTGATTGATTTGCGAATGTTGAACCAGCATCCCAGGGATGAAGCCCACTTGATCATGGTGGATAAGCTTTTTGATGTGCTGCTGAATCCGGTTTGCCAGTATTTTATTGAGGATTTTTGCATCGATGTTCATCAGGGGATTGGTCTAAAATTCTCTTTTTTTGTTGTGTCTCTGCCAGGCTTTGGTATCAGGATGATGTTGGCCTCATAAAATGAGTTAGGGAGGATTCCCTCTTTTTCTATTGATTGGAATAGTTTCAGAAGGAATGGTACCAGCTCCTCCTTGTACCTCTGGTAGAATTCAGCTGTGAATCCATCTGGTCCTGGGCTTTTTTTGGTGGGTAGGCTATTAATTGTTGCCTCAATTTCAGAGGCTGCTATTGGTCTATTCAGGGATTCAACTTATTCCTGGTTTAGTCTTCGGAGAGTGTAAGTGTCCAGGAAATTATCCATTTCTTCCAGATTTTCTAGTTGATTTGCGTAGAGGTGTTTATAGTATTCTCTGATGGTAGTTTGTATTTCTGTGGGGTCGGTGGTGATATCCCCTTTATCATTTTTTATTGCGTCTATTTGATTCCTCTCTCTTTTCTTTATTAGCCTTGCTAGCGATCTGTCAATTTTGTTGATCTTTTCAAAAAACCAACTCCTGGATTCATTGATTTTTTGGAGGGTTTTTTGTGTCTCTATCTCCTTCAGTTCTGCTCTGATCTTAGTTATTTCTTGCCTTCTGCTAGCTTTTGAATGTGTTTGCTCTTGCTTCTCTAGTTCTTTTAATTGTGAAGTTAGGGTGTCAATTTTAGATCTTTCCAGCTTTCTCTTGTGGGCATTTTTGCTATAAATTTCCATCTACATACTACTTTAAATGTGTCCCAGAGATTCTGGTATGTTGTATCTTTGTTCTCATTGGTTTCAAAGAACATCTTTATTTCTGCTTTCATTTCGTTATGTAGTCATTCAGGAGCAGGTTGTTCAGTTTCCATGTAGTTGAGCGGTTTTGATTGAGTTTCTTAGTGCTGAGTTCTAGTTTGATTGCAGTGTGGTCTGAGAGACAGTTTGTTATAATTTCTGTTCTTTTACATTTGCTGAGGAGTGCTTTACTTCCAATTACGTGGTCAATTTTGGAGTAAGTGTGATGTGGTGCTGAGAAGAATGTATATTCTGTTGATTTGGGGTGGAGAGTTCTATAGATGTCTATTAGGTCGGCTTGGTGCAGAGATGAGTTCAATTCCTGGATATCCTTGTTAACTTTCTGTCTCGTTGATCTGTCTAATGTTGACAGTGGAGTGTTGAAGTCTCCCATTATTATTGTATGGGAGTCTAAGTCTCTTTGTAAGTCTCTCTAAGGACTTGCTTTATGAATCTGGGTGCTCCTGTATTGGGTGCATATATATTTAGGATAATTAGCTCTTCTTGTTGAATTGATCACTTTACCATTATGTAATGGCCTTGTCTCTTTTGATCTTTGATGGTTTAAAGTGTGTTTTATCAGAGACTAGTATTGCAACCCCTGCTTTTTTTTTGTTCTCCATTTGCTTGGTAGATCTTCCTCCATCCCTTTATTTTGAGCCTATGTATGTCTCTGCATGTGAGATGGGTCTCCTGAATACAGCAGACTGATGGGTCTTGACTCTTTATCCAGTTTGCCAGTCTGTGTCTTTTAATTGGAGCATTTAGTCCATTTACATTTAAGGTTAATATTGTTATGTGTGAACTTGATCCTGCCATTATGATATTAACTGGTTATTTTGCTCATTATTTGATGCAGTTTCTTCCTAGCCTCGATGGTCTTTACATTTTGGCATGTTTTTGGAATGGCTGGTGCCGGTTGTTCCTTTCCATGTTTAGGGCTTCCTTCAGGGTCTCTTGTAAGGCAGGCCTGGTGGTGACAAAATCTCTAAGCATTTGCTTATCTGTAAAGGATTTTATTTCTCCTTCACTTATGAAACTTAGTTTGGCCGGATATGAAATTCTGGGTTTAAAATTCTTTTCTTTAAGAATGTTGAATATTGGACCCCACTCTCTTCTGGCTTGTAGAGTTTCTGCTGAGAGATCTGCTGTTAGTCTGATGGGCTTCCCTTTCTCTCTGGCTGCCCTTAAGATTTTTTCCTTCATTTCAACTTTGGTGAATCTGGCAATTATGTGTCTTGGAGTTGCTCTTCTGGAGGAGTATCTTTGTGGCGTTCTCTGTATTTCCTGAATTTGAATGTTGGCCTGCCCTACTAGGTTGGGGAAGTTCTCCTGGATGATATCCTGAAGCGTGTTTTCCAACTTGGTTCAATTTTCCCCCTCACTTTCAGGCACCCCAATCAGATGTAGATTTGGTCTTTTTACATAATCCCATACTTCTTGCAGGCTTTGTTCATTTCTTTTTCTTCTTTTTTCTTTTGGTTTCTGTTCTCGCTTCATTTCATTCATTTGATCCTCCATCGCTGATACTCTTTCTTCCAGTTGAATGAGTCGGTTACTGAAGCTTGTGCATTTGTCACGTATTTCTTGTGTCATGGTTTTCATCTCTGTCATTTCGTTTATGACCTTCTCTGCATTAATTATTCTAGCTGTCAATTCTTCCACTCTTTTTTCAAGATCTTGAGTTTCTTTGGGCTGGGTATGTAATTCCTCCTTTAGCTCTGAGAAGTTTGATGGACTGAAGCCTTCTTCTCTCATCTCGTCAAAGTCATTCTCTGACCAGCTTCAATCCGTTGCTGGCGATGAGCTGCGCTCCTTTGAAGGGGGAGATGTGTTCTTATTTTTTGAATTTCCAGCTTTTCTGCCCTGCTTTTTCCCCATCTTTGTGATTTTATCTGTCTCTGGTCTTTGATGATGGTGACGTACTGATAGGGTTTTAGTGTAGGTGTCCTTCCTGTTTGATAGTTTTCCTTCTAACAGTCAGGACCCTCAGCTGCAGGTCTGTTGGAGATTGCTTGAGGTCCACTCCAGACCCTGTTTGCCTGGGTATCAGCAGCAGAGGTTGCAGAAGATAGAATATTGCTGAACAGC
>NW_022299968.1:0-1852 GCF_002776525.5 Piliocolobus tephrosceles
CACCCCGCAGCTCTCACAGGGTTGTTGGGAGGGTCACCTGTGGTGATGGGTTTGAAAGTGCTTTGTGAATGACACCGTGTGCCTTCTTGTTTCTGTCACTGGCCTTTCGAACTTCAATACTAATTGCCTGAGGATCTCCAGGTCACAAGATCTAATCCTGGAAGGGTATGAGGTGTCTGTAGTGGAACATTCTACACCTTCTGGAAGGTCCCTCACTTCCACCTTCACCCGACATAGCCCCTACTCCTGTTCCCTCAGCCTGGAGACCTTGCCCAGGAGCACAGGGTGCTACTGGACTGACCTCTTTAGAAAGGGTGATTACATCCTCATTTCAGCTCTCCCTCTTCCTTGCTTGCCACATAGAATTCTGGGGCTACATGCATTTGCTGGTAATGAGAGGGAGAACTTCTAGGGCAGGGATCTGCCCCAGATGGGGACAGAGGAGTATCCTGGAGTCTGGGTGTCAGGAGTGTGAGCCCTGCCCAGCTGGCCAGCCCCTGTCCCATGCCGCTCGGTGCATGATGTTTCCTGCACAAGCTTCCTTTAGAGGGAAGCTTCCAGAGTGACTGCAGTGAGGTCCATGCTGTTGGGGGTGACAGAGCAGCCCTGGAGGCCCTCTGCTCTTACACTGGCAGGAGGTGGCCAAAGAGAAGCAGGCAGAGGAAGCTTCTCCAAGCAGACTTGGAAAGAAATTTCCGCATATCATTCATGTCACTTTTGCCACTAGAAGGACAATTTCTACAGTGGAGTGGAAGAAAACAACTATGCTGTGGGAGAGAATGGATCCATCCAGAAGAGCAAGGCAGGAGGGGGAAATGTGCCCATTGCCAGAATTGTGTGTCTTTTGAAGACATTCTCCAGAATTCTACTTTCAAAGGATGCCCCTTTTGACAGTTACTGAGGAAGCAGTGGGACATTTTCAAAGACTTTTATATTAAAATAAAAAATGCAATACACTGCTGTGGGTCTGTGTGCAGGGACGACAAAGAGCAAGGTTGCCACTGTTCTGTGTCACAGATGCTACGGGAAGTGCCTTAACACACACAGATGTGCTTCATGCAACCTGGTGAGGAACATCTCTAAAACATTTTGCAGTTGAGAAAATTCAGTGTCGAGGAGGTTGAATGCATTATCCAAGATCACACTTATGTCCTGACAGAATCAGGGTTCAATGCAGAATTATGTATCATAAATTATAGGGGTGTATTTTCAACAAGAGTCAGACACTCTCTCAAAAGAAAAAAGTACTGCTACCTTCCAGTCGGGTCCAGCGACTCATGCCTATAATCCCAGCACTTTGGGAGACCAAGGCAGGTGGATCACTTAAGGTCAGGAATTCGAGACGAGCCCGGCCAACATTGTGAAATCCCATCTCTACTAAAAATACAAAAATTAGTTGGGCATGGCTGTGCATGCCTATGGTCTTAGCTACTCGGGAGGCTGAGGTAGGAGAATCTCTTGAAGCTGGGAGGTGGAGGTTGCAGCAAGCTGAGATCACACCACTGCACTCTAGCTTGGGCTACACAGTTATCTCAAAACAAAAACAAAAGAAAAAAACTTCTACTTTCCAATCCCCAAATCCACCCCCAACCCAACAAAACAAACTCCCCCACATCCCAAGCCACCATAATAACAAATGTCTACTGATGCTCTTTAAACTTATACTGGACTGGGGTCATCTTTTATTGCTGTTCAAAATATTTTTTCCCCTCAGTTGATGCAGATGTTCTAATTCTCCTCAAGGGATTTGTTCCTTTTTGATCTTCAGTGCCACTGTGCCTCTGCAGAATTTCAATGAGTCTACTGAGATTCCCATTTTCTGGCTTTTTCAAGCCCCTCATTGCTTATTCCT
>NW_022299969.1:0-2558 GCF_002776525.5 Piliocolobus tephrosceles
TATGAGGCCAGCATCATCCTGATACCATAACCTGGCAGAGACACACACACAAAAAAAATTCAGGCAAATATTATTGATGAAGATTGATGCAAAAATCCTCCACAAAGTACTGGCAAACCAAATCTAGCAGTACATTAAAAAACTAATCTACAGGGGGCGGAGCAAGATGGCCGAATAGGAACAGCTCCAGTCTCCATCTTCCAGCGCAAGCGACACAGAAGACCGGTGATTTCTGCATTTTCAACTGAGGTACTGGGGTCATCTCACTCGGGAGTGCCGGACAATCCGTGCAGGTCAGCTGCTGCAGCCTGACCAGCGAGAGCTGAAGCAGGGCGAGGCATCGCCTCACCTGGGAAGCGTGAGGGGGAAGGGAGTCCCTTTTCCTAGCCAGGGGAACTGAGACACACAACACCTGGAAAATCGGGTAACTCCCACCCCAATACTGCACTATAACACCAGCACACTGGAGAATATATCCCACACCTGGCCGGGAGGGTCCCACACCCACGGAGCCTGCCTCCTTGCTAACACAGCAGTCTGCGGCAATCTAACCGCAAGGCAGCAGCGAGGCTGGGGGAGGGGCGCCCGCCATCGCTGAGGCTTAAGTAGGTAAATAAAGCCGCTGGGAAGCTCGAACTGGGTGGAGCTCACAGCAGCTCAAGGAAACCTGCCTGTCTCTGTAGACTGCACCTCTGGGGACAGGGCTCAGCTAAAGGAGCAGAAGCCTGTGCAAACGCAAACGACTCTGTCTGACAGCTTTGAAGAGAGCAGTGAATCTCCCAACACAGAGGTTGAGATCTGAGAAGGGGCAGTCTGCCTGCTCAAGTGGGTCCCTGACCCCTGAGTAGCCTAACTGGGAGACATCCCCCACTAGGGGCAGTCTGACACCCCACACCTCACAGGGTGGAGTACACCCCTGAGAGAAAGCTTCCAAAGCAAGAATCAGACAGGTGCACTCCCTGTTCAGCAATATTCTATCTTCTGCAACCTCTGCTGCTGATACCCAGGCAAACAGGGTCTGGAGTGGACCTCAAGCAATCTCCAACAGACCTATAGCTGAGGGTCCTGACTGTCAAAAGGAAAACTATCAAACAGGAAGGTCACCTATACCAAAACCCCATCAGTACGTACCATCATCAAAGACCAGAGACAGATAAAACCACAAAGATGGGGAAAAAGCAGGGCAGAAAAGCTGGAAATTCAAAAAATAAGAGCGCATCTCCTCCTGCAAAGGAGCACAGGCCATCGCCAGCAACGGATCAAAGCTGGTCAGAGAATGATTTTGATGAGATGAGAGAAGAAGGCTTCAGTCCATCAAACCTCTCAGAGCTAAAGGAGGAATTACGTACCCAGCGCAAAGAAACTAAAAATCTTGAAAAAAGAGTGGAAGAATTGACAGCTAGACTAATTAATGCAGAGAAGGTCATAAACGAAATGACAGAGATGAAAACCATGACACGAGAAATACGTGACAAATGCACAAGCTTCAGTAACCGACTCGATCAACTGGAAGAAAGAGTATCAGCGATGGAGGATCAAATGAATGAAATGAAGCGAGAAGAGAAACCAAAAGAAAAAAGAAGAAAAAGAAATGAACAAAGCCTGCAAGAAGTATGGTATTATGTAAAAAGACCAAATCTACGTCTGATTGGGGTGCCTGAAAGTGAGGGGGAAAATGGAACCAAATTGGAAAACACTCTACAAGATATCATCCAGGAGAACTTCCCCAACCTAGCAGGGCAGGCCAACATTCAAATTCAGGAAATACAGAGAACGCCACAAAGATACTCCTCCAGAAGAGCAACTCCAAGACACATAATTGCCAGATTCACCAAAGTTGAAATGAAGGAAAAAATCTTAAGGGCAGCCAGAGAGAAAGGTCGGGTTACCCACAAAGGGAAGCCCATCAGACTGACAGCAGATCTCTCGGCAGAAACTCTACAAGCCAGAAGAGAGTGGGGGCCAATATTCAACGTTCTTAAAGAAAAGAATTTTAAACCCAGAATTTCATATCCAGCCAAACTAAGTTTCATAAGTGAAGGAGAAATAAAAATCTTTACAGATAAGCAAATGCTTAGAGATTTTGTCACCACCAGGCCTGCCTTACAAGACACCCTGAAGGAAGCCCTAAACATGGAAAGGAACAAGTGGTACCAGCCATTGCAAAAACATGCCAAAATGTAAAGACCATTGGGGCTAGGAAGAAACTGCATCAACTAATGAGCAAAATAACGAGTTAATATCATAATGGCAGGATCAAGTTCACACATAACAATATTAACCTTAAATGTAAATGAACTAAATGCTCCGATTAAAAGACACAGACTGGCAAACTGGATAAAGAGTCAAGACCCATCAGTCTGCTGTCTTCAGGAGACCCATCTCACATGCAGAGACATACATAGGCTCAAAATAAAAGGATGGAGGAAGATCTACCAAGCAAATGGAGAACAAAAAAAAGCAGGGGTTGCAATCCTAGTCTCTGATAAAACAGACTTTAAACCATCAAAGATCAAAAGAGACAAAGAAGGCCATTACATAATGGTAAAGGGATCAAT
>NW_022299970.1:0-1548 GCF_002776525.5 Piliocolobus tephrosceles
AGATTTTGGGCTGAGACGATGGGGTTTTCTAAATATACAATCATGTCATCTGCAAACAGGGACAATTTGACTTCTTCTTTTCCTAACTGAATACCCTTGATTTCTTTCTCTTGCCTGATTGCCCTAGCCAGAACTTCCAACACTATGTTGAATAGGAGTGGTGAGAGAGGGCATCCCTGTCTTGTGCCAGTTTTCAAAGGGAATTTTTCCAGTTTTTGCCCATTCAGTATGATATTAGCTGTGGGTTTGTCATAAATAGCTCTTATTATTTTGAGGTACGTTCCATCAATACCGAATTTATTGAGCGTTTTTAGCATGAAGGGCTGTTGAATTTTGTCAAAAGCCTTTCTGCATCTCTTGAGATAATCATGTGGTTCTTGTGTTTGGTTCTGTTTATATGCTGGATTACGTTTATTGATTTGCGAATGTTGAACCAGCCTTGCATCCCAGGGATGAAGCCCACTTGATCATGGTGGATAAGCTTTTTGATGTGCTGCTGAATCCGGTTTGCCAGTATTTTATTGAGGATTTTTGCATCGATGTTCATCAGGGAGATTGGTCTAAAATTCTCTTTTTTTGTTGTGTCTCTGCCAGGCTTTGGTATCAGGATGATGTTGGCCTCATAAAATGAGTTAGGGAGGATTCCGTCTTTTTCTATTGATTGGAATAGTTTCAGAAGGAATGGTTCCAGTGCCTCCTTGTACCTCTGGTAGAATTCAGCTGTGAATCCATCTGGTCCTGGACTTTTTTTGGTAGGTAGGCTATTAATTGTTGCCTCAGTTTCGGAGCCTGCTATTGGTCTATTCAGGGATTCAACTTCTTCCTGGTTTAGTCTTGGGAGAGTGTACGTGTCCAGGAAATTATCCATTTCTTCTAGATTTTCTAGTTGATTTGCGTAGAGGTGTTTATAGTATTCTCTGATGGTAGTTTGTATTTCTGTGGGGTCGGTGGTGATATCCCCTTTATCATTTTTTATTGCGTCTATTTGATTCCTCTCTCTTTTCTTCTTTATTAGTCTTGCTAGCGGTCTGTCAATTTTGTTGATCTTTTCAAAAAACCAACTCCTGGATTCATTGATTTTTTTGGAGGGTTTTTTGTGTCTCTATCTCCTTCAGTTCTGCTCTGATCTTAGTTATTTCTTGCCTTCTGCTAGCTTTTGAGTGTGTTTGCTCTTGCCTCTCTAGTTCTTTTAATTGTGATGTTAGAGTGTCAATTTTAGATCTTTCCTGCTTTCTCTTGTGGGCACTTAGTGCTATAAATTTCCCTCTACACACTGCTTTAAATGTGTCCCAGCGATTCTGGTATGTTGTATCTTTGTTCTCATTGGTTTCAAAGAATATCTTTATTTCTGCCTTCATTTCGTTATGTACCCAGTAGTCATTCAGGAGCAGGTTGTTCAGTTTCCATGTAGTTGAGCGGTTTTGATTGAGTTTCTTAGTCCTGAGTTCTAGTTTGATTGCACTGTGGTCTGAGAGACAGTTTGTTATAATTTCTGTTCTTGTACATTTGCTGAGGAGTGCTTTACTTCCAATTATGTGGTCAATTTTG
>NW_022299971.1:0-1770 GCF_002776525.5 Piliocolobus tephrosceles
CTGCCCCTTCTCAGATCTCAACCTCCATGTTGGGAGATCCACTGCTCCCTTCAAAGCTGTCAGACAGAGTCCTTTGCGTCTGCACAGGCTTCTGCTCCTTTATCTGAGCCCTGTCCCCAGAGGCGGAGTCTACAGAGACAGGCAGGTTTCCTTGAGCTGCTGTGAACTCCACCCTGTTCGAGCTTCCCAGTGGCTTTATTTACCTACTTAAGCCTCAGCGATGGCGGGCGCCCCTCCCCCAGCCTCGCTGCTGCCTTGCAGTTAGATTGCTGTAGACTGCTCTGTTAGCAAGGAGGGAGGCTCCTTGGGCGTGGGACCCTCCCGGCCAGGTGTGGGATATATTCTCCAGTGTGCCAGTGTTACAGCGCAGTATTGGGGTGGGAGTTACCCAATTTTCCAGGTGTTGTGTGTCTCAGTTCCCCTGGCTAGGAAAAGGGACTCCCTTCCCGCACGGATTGTCCGGCACTCCCGAGCGAGATGACCCCAATACCTCAGTTGAAAATGCAGAAATCACTGGTCTTCTGTGTCACTCGCGCTGGGAGATGGAGACTGGAGCTGTTCCTATTCGGCCATCTTGCTCCGCCCCCGTTCTCAGATTTTTCAAAACAGGTCTAGCAAATGGCTCCATGAAATACAGATGTAACTCTGTGAGTTGAATTCACACATCAAAAGGCAATTTCTCAGAAAGCTTCTCTTCAATTTTCATCTGAGGATATTTCGTTTTCACCACAGACGTCGATGCACTCCCAAATATCACTTTGAAGAATACATGAAAAGAGTGGTAGCAAACTGCTTTATAAAGACTAAGGTGTAACCCTCTGAGATGAATTAAACCATCACAAAAGTTTTTCAGAAAGCTCCTTTCACGTTTTTAATTGAGGATATTTCCTTTCTCAGTGCAGGCCTCAATGTGATCAAAGTATCTCTTCTCAGAGTCCCCAAAGACAGTGGTAACAGACTGCTCCATGAATTGAAAGTGTAACTCTGTGAGATGAATTCACATATCAGATAGCAATTCCTCAGAAAGCTTCTTTCTAGTTTTCATCTGAGGATATTTCCTTCTTCACCATAGGCCTCAATGCGCTCCCAAATACTACTTTGCCAATTCCACGAAAACAGTGTTAGTAAACTGCTTCATGGAGAGAAAAGTGTAACTCTGAGAGATGAATTCACACATCACAAAGCACTTCCTCAGAAAGCTTCTATCCAGTTTTTATCTGAGGATATTTCCTTCGTCTTCATAAGTTACATTGCACTAAGAAATATCCCATTGCAGATTTCAAGAAAACAGTGTTGGCAAACCTGATCGATGAAAAGAAAAGTGTAACTCTGTGAGTTGCATTCACACATCACATTGCAGTTTCTCAGAAGTCTTCTTTCCAGTTTTTATCTAGGATATATTCTTTTTCACCATAGGCCTCAATGGGCTCCCAAATATCACTTTGCAGATTTCTCAAAAACAGTGTTAGCAAACTGCTTCATGAAGAGAAAGGTGTAACTCTATGAAATCAATTCACACATCACAGAGCAGATTCTCCAAAGGCTTCATTCTGGTTTTTCTCTGAGGATATTTCCCTTGGCCGTATAGTCTTCAAAGCGATCCAAAATATCAGTTCTCAGATTCCACATAAACAGGGCTACTAAACGCCTCCATGTAATACAGGTGTAACTCAGTGAGTTGAATTCACACACCACAAAGCAGTTTCTCAGAAAGCTTCTTTCTTTTTTTCAGCTGGGGATATTTCTGGTCTCAAAGCACCCCCGTGTGTC
>NW_022299972.1:0-2090 GCF_002776525.5 Piliocolobus tephrosceles
CTCGATGGTCTTTACATTTTGGCATGTTTTTGCAATGGCTGGTACCGGTTGTTCCTTTCCATGTTTAGGGCTTCCTTCAGGGTCTCTTGTAAGGCAGGCCTGGTGGTGACAAAATCTCTAAGCATTTGCTTATCTGTAAAGAATTTTATTTCTCCTTCACTGATGAAACTTAGTTTGGCTGGATATGAAATTCTGGGTTTAAAATTCTTTTCTTTAAGAACGTTGAATATTGGCCCCCACTCTCTTCTGGCTTGTAGAGTTTCTGCCAAGAGATCTGCTGTCAGTATGATGGGCTTCCCTTTGTGGGTAACCCGACCTTTCTCTCTGGCTGCCCTTAAGATTTTTTCCTTCATTTCAACTTTGGTGAATCTGGCAATTATGTGTCTTGGAGTTGCTCTTCTGGAGGAGTATCTTTGTGGCGTTCTCTGTATTTCCTGAATTTGAATGTTGGCCTGCCCTGCTAGGTTGGGGAAGTTCTCCTGGATGATATCCTGTAGAGTGTTTTCCAACTTGGTTCCATTTTCCCCCTCACTTTCCGGCACCCCAATCAGATGTAGATTTGGTCTTTTTACATAATCCCATACTTCTTGCAGGCTTTGTTCATTTCTTTTTCTTCTTTTTTCTTTTGGTTCCTCTTCTCGCTTCATTTCATTCATTTGATCCTCAATCGCTGATACTATTTTTTCCAGTTGATCGAGTCAGTTACTGAAGCTTGTGCATTTGTCACGTATTTCTCGTGTCATGGTTTTCATCTCTGTCATTTCGTTTATGACCTTCTCTGCATTAATTAGTCTAGCTGTCAATTCTCCCACTCTTTTTTCAAGATTTTTAGTTTCTTTGCACTGGGTATGTAATTCCTCCTTTAGCTCTGAGAGGTTTGATGGACTGAAGCCTTTTTCTCTCATCTCATCAAAATCATTCTCTGACCAGCTTTGATCCGTTGCTGGCGATGGGCTGTGCTCCTTTGCAGGAGGAGATGCGCTCTTATTTTTTGAATTTCCAGCTTTTCTGCCTTGCTTTTTCCCCATCTTTGTGGTTTTATCTGTCTCTGGTCTTTGATGATGGTGACGTACTGATGGGGTTTTGGTATAGGTGACCTTCCTGTTTGATAGTTTTCCTTCTGACAGTCAGGACCCTCAGCTATAGGTCTGTTGGAGATTGCTTGAGGTCCACTCCAGACCCTGTTTGCCTGGGTATCAGCAGCAGAGTTTGCAGAAGACAGAATATTGCTGAACAGCGAGTGCACCTGTCTGATTCTTGCTTTGGAAGCTTTCTCTCAGGGGTGTACTCCACCCTGTGAGGTGTGGGGTGTCAGACTGCCCCTAGTGGGGGATGTCTCCCAGTTAGGCTACTCAGGGGGCAGGGACCCACTTAAGCAGGCAGACTGCCCCTTCTCAGATCTCAACCTCCGTGTTGGGAGATCCACTGCTCTCTTCAAAGCTGTCAGACAGAGTCGTTTGCGTTTGCACAGGCTTCTGCTCCTTTAGCTGAGCCCTGTCCCCAGAGGCGCAGTCTACAGAGACAGGCAGGTTTCCTTGAGCTGCTGTGAGCTCCACCCAGTTCGAGCTTCCCAGCGGCTTTATTTACCTACTTAAGCCTCAGCGATGGTGGGCACCCCTCCCCCAGCCTCGCTGCTGCCTTGCGGTTAGATTGCCGCAGACTGCTGTGTTAGCTAGGAGGCAGGCTCCGTAGGCGTGGGACCCTCCCGACCAGGTGTGGGATATATTTTCCGGTGTGCTGGTGTTATAGCGTAGTATTGGGGTGGGAGTTACCCGATTTTCCAGGTGTTGTGTGTCTCAGTTCCCCTGGCTAGGAAAAGGGACTCCCTTCCCCCTCGCGCTTCCCAGGTGAGGCGATGCCTCGCCCTGCTTCAGCTCTCTCTGGTCGGGCTGCAGCAGCTGACCAGCACCGATTGTCCGGCACTCCCTAGTGAGATGACCCCAGTACCTCAGTTGAAAATGCAGAAATCACCGGTCTTCTGTGTCGCTCACGCTGGGAGATGGAGACTGGAGCTGTTCCTATTCGGCCATCTTGCTCCGCCCCCAAGAACAAGATTATTAAGAGACTCAAGCAATCTAGCTTCAAACTAT
>NW_022299974.1:0-1707 GCF_002776525.5 Piliocolobus tephrosceles
GTCCCCACTCACTCAGAGAGAGGGAAGGGGCCGCCCAATCTGGGAGAGGGAAGGGGCTGGCTTTTGTTTTAAAAGCTTTAAAACTTTTTTTAAAAAGTGTGTATACTTTATGTATGTGTATGTCTGTGTGTGTGTATGTGTTCCTCCAGAGCTGTCTTCATTATGCAGCTTCTATGCAAGGTCTTTGATTTTGATCTGTATTTTTCATCTTCAAATACAGTACAAAAATTACCAGTATTGCCTTAACTGAGATACAAAGCCTATAAAAATGGAAAATCTATAGCATGCTTGATGGTTAATGAAGCAGACTATATTATCCAACATTCCAATAAGATAAGATAATCACAATGATTTCTCTTTTTTGGAAAAACATTTCTTTTATTGTCTTACTTATTGTTACGATTTTTTTTTTCCTTAAACAAGAAACAAGTCTAACATATGTAAAAACACAAAGCTTTTGTGCTGGGTGTGGTGGTTCACGCCTGTAATCCCAGCACTTTGGGAGCCCGATGCGGGTGGATCACGAGGTCAGGAAATCGAGACCATTCTGGCTAACATGGTGAAACCCTGTCTCTATTAAAAATACAAAAAATTCGCCAGGCGTGGTGGCGGGCACCTGTAGTCCCAACTACTTGGGAGGCAGAGGCAGGAGAATGGCATGAACCCGGGAAGCGGAGCTTGCAGCGAGCCAAGATCGCACCACTGCACAGCAGCCTGGGCTACAGAGAGAGACTCTGTCTCAAAAAAACAAAACAAAAGAAGAACTTCTATTTCTCTCACTTTCTAATATAATTTTAATATCTCCTCCTGGGATTCCACTAAGATTTATTTTAGACCTTATTCTGATCTCCCTCTTCCTTCAACCCCACCAACTTCTGCTGTATCATCTATCCTCAGGTCTCTCTGTGTAACATACTGACTTACTTTTTGGAGAGAATTGTCTAACCAATTAATTCTTTCTTTCGGTGTCAAATCCATCCACTGAATTTCTTATTTCAACAATTACATTTTTTTATTTCCTTATTTCATTTTATTCTGGGACAGAGTCTCACTCTGTCACCCAGGCTGGACTGCAGTGGTATGAACCTGCAGCCACGGACTCCTGAACTCAAGTGATCCTCCCACCTCAGCCTCCTGAGTAGCTGGGACCATAGGCAGGTGACCCACACCCAGCTAATTTTTTTGTTTTTTGGTGGTGGTGGTGAGGTATTTTTTTGTAGAAACAAGTTCTCACCGTGTTGCCCAGGCTTGTCTCCAACTCCTGGGCTCATGCCATGCTCCCACCTCAGCCTCCCAGAAAGTGCTGGGATTACAGGTGTGAGCCACCCTACCCAGCTATATATTTTATTTCTGTAAGTTCTATTTCTTCCATTTTCCTTTCAGGTCTTCCTCATCATTCTTGGTGGTCTTACTGCTTCCTCAATTTTATGAGTGAATTTTTTTTACATATATTAGACTTCATGTGTAACTGTTTTCTCATAATTCTAATATTTGAAATCTGTGTTCTGTATCTGGTAATTCCGAAGCCTATAGTCTTTGGGAAACATATTATTCATTGTTTCTGATAATTCGCAAGTATGTTGGGTTGACTACTTGAATGCTATGATTTCACTGAATTCATAGTTGCCTGCTTTTAATTTTTGGGAATCCTACAGGCTTAAGTTAGAGATAATTTCCTACAAAAAGTATCTGTGTCTGCTTTTGATG
>NW_022299975.1:0-1527 GCF_002776525.5 Piliocolobus tephrosceles
TTCATATACCTGTTGGCTAGTTGTATATCTTCTTTTGAGAAAAGTCAATTTGGGCCCTTGGCCCATTTTGAAATAGGATTTTTTTTTGTTTTTGTTGTTTGTATGCTATTGAGTTCCTTATATCTTCTAGACATTAGCTCCTTGTCAGATGCATAATTTTAAAATACCTTCTCCCATTCTTTAGGTTGTTTCTTCACTTTATTGTTTCCTTTGCTGTGCAGAAGCTTTTCCTTTTGATACAATCTCAGTGGTCTATTTTTGCTTTGGTTGTCTGTTCTTTGAGTCTTACTCAAAAATTCTTCACCCACTCCAGTTTGTGAAAAATTTCCTCTGTTTTTAAAAATCATTTCATACTTTTTAGTCTTACATTTAAGTTGTTGGTCTATTCAAAGTTGATTTTTTATATAACGAGAGATGGGGATCTAATTTAATTTTTCTGCATGTGGATATACAGTTTTCCCAATGTCATTTACTACATTAACAGAATCGAGGAAAAAATTATATGATTATTTCAATGGATGTTGAAAACACATTTGATAAAATTTCATATCTCTTTATGATTAAAAACCCTCAACAAAGTGGGTATAGAAGGAACATATGTCAGCACTATAAAAGCTATATATGACAATCCACAGCTCTCTGAATGGGTAAAAGTTGAAAACTTTTTCTAGAACAGGACAAAGATGCCCATTTCCATTGTCTTTATTCAACACAGTACTAGAAGCCTTAACCAGAGTAATCTGGCAAAATAAAGAAAAAACGTGCATAGAAATCGGAAAGGAGGAAGCTGTCCCTGTTTGCATATGTCATGACTGTACAAATAGGACACCCTAAAAATTCCAGCAAAAAAACTATTAGAATAAACAAATTTAGTTAAGTTTTAGGATACAACGCCAACATTTCTACACACCAAAGTGAATTATATGAAAAAGAAATTGAGAAAGCAATTTCATTTATAATAGCTACAAAAATATATACCTAGGAATAAACTTAACCAAGAACATAACAGGTCTCTACAATAAAAAGTATAAAATAATAATGAAGGAGGGGCGGAGCAAAGTTGGCCGAATAGGAACAGCTCCAGTCTCCAACTCCCAGCGCGAGCAACACAGAAGACCGGTAATTTCTGCATTTTCACCTGAGGTACTGGGGTCAACTCACTGGGGAGTGCCGGACAAGCGGTGCTGGTCAGCTGCTGCACCCCGACCAGCAAGAGCTGAAGCAGGGCAAGGCATTGCCTCACCTGGGAAGTGCAAGGGGGAAGGGAATCCCTTTTCCTAGACAGGGGAACTGAGACACACAACACTTGGAAAATCGAGAAACTCCGACCCCAATACTGCGCTTTAAGCAAACGGGCACACCAAGAGAATATATCCCACACCTGGCCGTGAGGGTCCCACGCCCATGGAGCCTCCCTCATTGTTAGCACAGCAGTCTGTGATCTAACTGCAAGGCAGCAGCGAGGCTGGGGGAGGGACGCCCGCCATTGCTGAGGCTTAAGTAGGTAAACAAAGCCGCTGGGAAACT
>NW_022299976.1:0-10545 GCF_002776525.5 Piliocolobus tephrosceles
TACACTGATGAATGAAACAGACTCTATCTTCATGGAACTTGCGTCTAGTGAGCTTAGAAGTAAATTTTGTGAGTGCGAGGATGGGGAGTCTAACTGAGGGCTCTTAGTTTTGCTAGCATTTAACATGTTGCTCTTACCAATTTTAAGAAATAAATGTAGTGTAGAAAGGTAATGTATTCCAAAATAATCTGTTGTTTGTTTGTTTGTTTGTTTTTGTTTGTTTGTTGGTTTGTTTGTTTTTTGAGACGGAGTCTCGCTCTGTCAACCAGGCTGGAGTGCAGTGGTGCGATCTCGGCTCCCTGCAAGCTCCGTCTCCCAGGTTCACGTCATTCTCCTGCCACAGCCTCCCGAGAAGCTAGGACTACAGGCGCCCGCCACCTCGCCCGGCTAATTTTTTTGTATTTTGAGTAGAGACAGGGTTTCACCGTGTTCACCAGGATGGTCTCAATCTCCTGACTTCGTGATCCGCCCACTTCGGCCTCCCAAAGTGCTGGAATTACAGGCATGAGCCACCGCGCCTGGCCAAGAATCTGTTTTTCTTAGTGAAGAGTATCCACACAGACACTCATAGCAAAAAAAAATTATAAGATGCATCAGAGATAAATAAAATAAAGTGTAGTTTTCCCAGAACTGGATTTAGTTTCTGGTTTGATTTATTTTAACGACAGACATAAGAGATCACTTTATAATGAAGTAAAATGTCACATTATAGAAACAGAATAAAAATACCTTCTTGAAGAAAATGCCAAATCTACTTTTAATCTCAAGGAAATAGGGTTGATCAAATAGATCTGTTAGCATGTTACATATTAATAGACAACCTGCTGTGTAAAATTACTTAAAAGCCATCTTTTGCAAAGATGTTCTCCCATTCTGTAGGTTGCCAGTTCACTCTGATGATAGTTTCTTTCGCTGTGCAGAAGCTCTTTAGTTTAATTAGATCCCATTTGTTAGTTTTGGCTTTTGTTGCCATTGCTTTTGGTGTTTTAGTCATGAAGTCTTTGACCATGCCTGTGTCCTGAATGGTATTGAGCTCATGTCCTTTGCAGGGACATGGATGAAGCTGGAAACCATCATTCTTAGCAAACTAACACAGGAACAGAAAACCAAACACCGCATGTTCTCACTCTTAAGTGGGAGTTGAACAATAAGAACACATGGACACAGGAAGGAGAATATTACACACCGGGGCCTGACAGGGGGTTGGGGGCTAGGGGAGGGATAACATTTGGAGAAATACTTAATGTAGATGACGGGTTGATAGGTGCTGCAAACCACCATAGAATGTGTATACCTATGTAACAAACCTGCATGTTCTGCACACGTATCCCAGAACTTAAAGTATAATAAAAAATAAATAAAATTTTTGAAAAGCCATATTTTAAAAGGTTTTTAAAATTCACAACATACTCCATTTTTGATATAACTTCTAATATTTCTTCTCTGTGGTAGAAATTTGTTTCTGAGAAATAAGAGGCCAAGGATATTAGAAGAGCAAAAAAAGTTTATATAAATGTGTTAACATTTTAAAGGCAACTATATATAAATAAAATTAAGTTGTTAAAAATTATTGGAATAAATAATAAAGTTATCAAGGTTATAATTAATAAGATCAAATATGTTGCTTATGTAATTTTAAAAGTAGCGTAGAATGTTTATTATTCTAGTCTCACTAAAAATGATAAACTTCAAACATATCTATAGGAAAATAATTACAAAACTCAGCAAGTAACACAGGAGATAATTTGAAGAAATGTTGAAATAGTTTCTTACATAAAGACACTAGGTATTTCTTTCATAAAGGACACTAGGTAAAAGTTCCAGCAACGGGTAGAGAGGTGATCTAGGTACATTTTATTATTGACTATTGATACAGGTTTTCTCCTGAGAAAGTGCACAGCTGGGTGTCAGCAAAGGAGACAGCACAGGCTCCTCAGATGTCAAGGCAGGGATGCGTCACTCATCATCATAAAAGAGTGGCTGTGCCTTCCTGTGTCAGGCTCTGTGCCAGCAGCTGCGTACCCCGTCTTCCCTTCTAGGGTCCTGCCTGAAGTCTGTGCTCACTCAACCAGCCCCACCATCTGGGATTAACGGTCACCTCCTTCTGTACTGGAATAAGCAGCAGAGTTAGGTGGACGGTGTGGCCTGGCCCCGCCAGCTCTCAGGAGAATCTCTCTCTCTCTCTCTCTCTCTCTCTCTCTCTCTCTGTGCAAGACAGTTAATAACCATAAAACCCATCTGGTCAACCCATCTACAACACTCAGCTTTATCCCGATCCCTCTCTCACCGTTCCTCTGGGGACACAGTTACTCTGTGGTTTCTCCTGGGTTCTTTCTCCTTCCTCCTCCAGATCCCTGGGATCGACCATCAACCCTCCTGATAAGACCTGTCCTGTTTGGCTGCCTTCCAGCTCTTTGTTGAACCTGACACCAAAGGATGTCTTTCTAAACTGTCAGTTTCATCTATTCTGCCTCCAGTTCACAACCCGAAACAAACCCAGATAATGAATCAAACCAAACCCCTCACTCTGACACACAAGGACCTTACAGTCTGGACTCCAATGTCCTTACCTGACTTGACACTTACACTTCACTTGTTCAATCTTCTCATCCATGATGTATTCTGTCATCCCCTCAGCATGTCATGGCATTTAAAATGTCTCTTCTTTTTCCAAAGCCCCATCTCTCCCTAGTAATGTTGTGTGAGTATTTGTTCCAGAGCAGGACCCCACAGCCCAGTGAGACCCAAGGCACAATCACCTCCTTCCCTGGCCTCTGTGGAAGGAGCTGCTCAGGACTTTGCTCCCAGAGCCCTCTGCAGCCTCCCTGCAGCCTCCTTTCATTGGATGGGGGTGATATTTTGCCCATGTCCTTCTAGTAACGCAAGAAAAACGTATCAAAAAATGATGTTTTTCAACAGGTGCTGGAGAGGCTCTGGAGAAACAGGAACACTTATACACTGTTGGTGGGACTATAAACTAGTTCAACCATTGTGGAAGACAGTGTGGCGATTCCTCAAGGATCTAGAACTAGAAATACCATTTGACCCAGCCATCTCATTACTGGGTATATACCCAAAGGATTGTAAATCATGCTGCTATAAAGACACATGCACACATATGTTTATTGCGGCACTATTCACAATAGCAAAGACTTGGAATCAACCCAAATGTCCATCAATGACAGACTGGATTGAGAAAACATGGCACATATACACCATGGAATACTATGCAGCCACAAAAAAGGATGAGTTCATGTCCTTTGCAGGGACATGGATGAAGCTGGAAACCATCATTCTCAGCAAACTATTGCAAGAACAGAAAACCAAACACCACATGTTCTCACTCATAGGTGGGAACTGAACAAAGAGAACAATAGGACACAGGAAGGGGAACATCACACACCGGGGCCTGTCGTGGGGTGGGAGGAGGGAAGAGGGATAGCATTAGGAGATATACCTAATGTAAATGATGAGTTAATGGGTGCAGCACACCAACATGGCACATGTATACATATGTAACAAACCTGCACATTGTGCACATGTACCCTAGAACATAAAGTATAATACACACAAAAAAATGATTTTTTTAGTATCAGTAACTTGGGGCATGACCCAGGGCATGGCCATGGATGCTTCTAGACTGACACTTACCAGGCTCTCAGGCCGACACCACTCACATGATTTCTACTGAGGGAATGCAGTCTGGCGAGAGAGCAGCAGGAGACACTGTGGGTCTCTCCCAGGGTCTGTGCAGTGGGCAGCCACAGCTGTGCCAACCCCCTCCTACCCCCAAAATTCCCCAGGGCTGGGTGATGGAGCCTGCACTCACCGAGGCTGACCTGGAAGCTGTGCCCTCCCTGGGTGTGGTTCCAGCACCCATTTCTTCCCGGGTCTAGCCTATCAGACTTCCCCTGTCCGCCAGCCCCTAGGACTTGAATAAATACATGGAGTGAGGTAGAGGCAGGCAATGTGGGAGACACATTGGCATCTATAACTCCTCCTCTGTGAGGTCAGTGGAGGGGATAAGAAAGGCCTGGAGCAGCCCGCTCCAGCTCTGGACCTCAGAAGGGCTGTTTCCACTATGGCTCCTGTCCTCCTGCTGCTCCTCTCTCACTTCTCAGGTAGGGACAGGCCTCCCATGTCCAGGGCAGGTCCCCCAGGCTTCAGCAGACCCCTCTGGCTCAGATCTTTCAGCAACTTCATGCTGGTAGGTGAGCCAGCAGCCATGTGCGCCTGTGTCTGCAGGTTCCCTCTCCCAGCCTGTGCTGACTCAACCGCCCTCCCTCTCTGCATCTCTGGGAGCACCAGCCACACTCCCCTGCACCCTAAGCATTGGCTTCCATACTGATTTCTATTGGATATACTGGTACCAGCATAAGCCAGGGAGCCCTCCCTGGTATCTCCTGAGCCACTACCAAAATTTACTTCATGACCAGGGCTCCAGGGTCCTGAATTGCTCCTCTAGATTGATGGACGGCTAGTCCAACAGAGGACTTTTGCTCATATCTGAGCTCCAGTTTGAGGACGAGGCTATTACTGTGTGACTGAGCACAGCAGTGCTTTGCACGCTGACACACACAGGTGGGGAGGTGGGATAAAACCTCCGCCTGCTCAGAGTCTTGTTCTCTGACAATGTTTAGATATTAAAATAACTCGCATATACAAACTCCACAGGGATGCACTTTCTGGCTCAAACAATACTCTCTTCTCAATTCTCCATGGAATGTTTCTGAAGTCTCAGGAATGCTGAAAACAAAAACAAAGACCTCGAGATACCGCTGCGGTGTTGCCCGTTATCTAGATGAGCAAAACCCAGAGCCTGTGGAGCTGACTTTTTATTATTATTATTTTTTGGATGAAGGGAAGTGAGGCTTTCCTAGTTTTCTTTTTGGCCAGAGGCTGGAGAGCATTCAAGCAGATAGACAGTCTCTACAGTATGGACTCTGTCTTTGAGGGATCAGAGCAGAAACCTCCTCTTCCCTCTCCAGTCACCTCCCTCCAACCCCGATCATCTGTGCTTGGGGCTGCCTGAGGCCTGCTGTGACCCAGGGATGAGGCACTAAGGTGAGGACACAGGTCCTAGAGGAGTTCCAGCAAGGATCTGGCCTGAGTCACCCACAGGTAGGTACCTGCACCTTCAGTGTTCAGGTCAGGAGGTGGGAGGTAGGGATGGGGGGAAATGAGGGCCTGAGGCCAGCAAACCTTTCTGTGGGGCGTGACAAGGTGAAGGGGAGGCTCCACCATTGCTGGAAAAACACCGTTGCCTGCTCTGGGGGAGTTGGGGGATGTTGATTTCATGGATGTGACTTTCCTACAGCTGATCCCACTCAGGACCACGGGGACCCCCGTGGGTGATTTTCTAAGATCACAGAAACTATCCAGTGTTTTCTCCTCTCCTACCTTTTACCACTGGAGCTTTTCAACAGTCCAGGTGGCGGGGAGGATTGTGGGATATTGGGGAGCAGGAACTTTCCAACCTGTCCATGCAGAATTCTCCCTGTAAAGCTCTTGTTGTGCCCCAGACCCCGATTCTCCTGCACAAGGGGCAGTAGAAACATCGAAAGTTACCATGGCAACTGGTACAATGGACTCTGAGGCAGAACCACTGTGTTTGTCACCTAGGACAGGGAGGATGGACCTTCAGAGATTTGAGCCTCATTATCCAGATGCAGATTTGTCAACAGAACCCCTCTGTCCACCTCTGGATGCCAGCATTATAGGTGAGGCTGATTGTCTCTGTCATACAGCTGAACACAGCCTCATAAACAGAAAGAGCTCCTGATCCATGGAAAAATGGGATAAAAATGTTGTCCCTCTCATCTTACCAGAATGAACGTTGGTCCAAATATTGGCCATGGCGCTGGATGTGTAGGTGGCAGCTGCAGAGACAGAGGCAGTGGATGGGCCCGGGGGGGGATACAGCACGGTGGACACTTGTGGGGTCAAAGTAGAAGTGGTGAGTGATGGCCCCCTGAGGTTGAATGTGTTTTGGTGCCCGAGGCTGGCTGGCCTCCCAGAGCAGAGGCTGGGGCTGGACTGGAGCTGGAGGTGCCAGGCCTCCAAACTGGAGACAGTGGTCAAAGGCAGGAGTCTATGCTGCTGTCCCTCAGGGACCCCAGGTATGGGCTAAGCAGTGGCTCCAGGGTTAGTGGAAAGTTTCAAATTTGGGGTGGGGCCACAGAACCCCAGTGCAGGAAGGTGGTAGTGTCCTTGGCTGAGGCTGTGCTGCTACCTAGGGATGTGGGAAGGGTCTGGGAAGATGGAAAGAAGCTCCCACTGGAGCCAGCAGGAGGCCCTAGAATGAGAGGCTAGGAAAGGGGAGGGGTTTCCGTGGGGTGACAGTGGTGTCCACTGGGGAGCCAGTCCTGCAGCTGTGCTGGCTGAGGGCCTGGAACTGGCTGCGCATGCAGCTATTGGCTGACCAGGGAGAGAGGGGCACTAGGACCCAGGGGGAGAGACAGCCCCTGAGTGAAGAAGACAGGAGAATCCATACACATTTTTGGTGGGGTTGACTACTTCATTACAGGGTGCTGGCAGGTGTGAGGAAGGCTGAACTGGCATCTGCTGCAGCTGTGGCTGAGGCTGTGGGGCAGGCCTCAGATGTCTTGGGCAGCCCCCAGCCTGGGTCAGTGCCTTCTGTTCCTCTCTTCGAAGAGCTAGACTTGTATCCTTGCTGCCTCACCCATGAGCACCTCTGTTCCTGGTTTCCTCTCCGAGTCTGCACTGAGTCGCTCACATCCCTATCTTGATCTCTGAGAACTTCTGCGAGACTTGCCTGTGCCCTGAGCAGTGGCTTTAGTGTTGATGACTTTGTGACCACGTGGTATCAGCAGAAGCCAGGCAATCTTCTCTGGGTTCAACTATACTCCTCAAGTCCACCATGGGGATTAGAAATCCAGGGGCTTGGCCGGGCGCGGTGGCTCACGCCTGTAATCCCAGCACTTTGGGAGGCCGAGGCGGGTGGATCACGAGGTCAGGCGATCGAGACCATCCTGGCTAACATGGTGAAATCCCATCTCTACTAAAAATACAAAAAATTAGCCAGGCATGGTGGAGTGCACCTGTAGTCCCAGCTACTTGGGAGGCTGAGGCAGGAGAATGGCCTGAACCTGGGAGGTGGAGCTTGCAGTGAGCTGAGATCGCACCACTGCACTCCAGCCTGGGCGACAGAGCAAGACTCTGTCTCAAAAAAACAAACAAACAAAAAGAGAAATGGAGGGGCTTCGCTGAGTCCAGAGATGCCTTGACCAATGCAGGGGTTCTGCATATCTCTGGAATGTGACCTGAGGATGAGGCTCTCTGTTGCTGTAGTGGATGTGCGGAAATGAGTGATGTTTACATGGCGCTCCAGACCCATGGGTAATTGAGGCTAAAACCTCCCGTGTTCTCTCTGCCTGGTGCTGTCACTGCTGCACCAAGTCTAGATCAGCAAGTGACTGCTATCCTCATTTCTTCAGTAAACACCTAATTTCCCTAGGACACATAAATGTGAAAATGTCTTTTTGTTGTTGTTAAAATGTTAATTTCATACAGTACTCAAAGCTTCTCACCTGGATCATGTATACAGTGGCATCAATCAGTTCTCGGGGCTCAGTATCTCTCCAGGGAGCTGATGGAGGAGGAAGGAGGTGCTGACCTCACCTATGCCAAGCCCAGGGTCTAGCCCTGACTCAGAGATGTATGTGGTATGAGAGTTTCTTGTTGGTCACTGGGTCCCATGTATCCCATCCCCAGCTCTCCTGGGCAGCTCTGAGAGTGAGGTCACCTCCCCCATAACTGCTCATTTCAGTCGGCCTCTCTGCAAACCGGGCTTCCCTCCTGAGACTCAAAGGAAGCAGATGTTTGTGATTCCAAGGATGTTGGACAAACAGAGAGAGATGTCCACAGTGAGATGTGACTGTGTTCATAATCTCCCAGCATGCACAGGACTCCCAGCATCAGGCTCCCTCCCCCTCGGAGTCAGGTCCTGTACTGGGCACCCTCTCCTGCATCCTCAGGTCATTTGCTGCTCATGCAGAGACTTCAGTGAGTCTGGGGACACTCAGGAATGAGGGACATCCTCAAATGAATAAGATCCATCTCACACAGTAGTGAAGGAGCATCATGGATTTGTAGGGGAGCTGTGTCCTCATGCTTGGGGTCTCAGGAAGTGACTCTGGGGGTACCCTGCACTGGCTTGACCTCCCTTTCCCCCCCCTTCTCTGCACAGGTGAGTGACTGAAGGGTTTGAAAATGGCTTGACAGGAGCTCCTTCACTGTTTCTCTTTTCCACCCCCCCAGTACAGAGTGGGGCCTTTGTATTGGCTTCAAATACTATAGAGAATCCAGCAGGACAGACAGTCTATGCGTGACTCCAAGGTCTCTCTCAGGAGAGAAGACAGGAATTTGACTCACCAGTAAAAATTTCTCAACATAACTCATTCTCACAAAAATGTGAATCAGAACCACACTCAGATACAGTCTCATGCCACTTAGAATTTGAGCCAGATCTCTAAGAGATGAAATGAAAAAAGAGTTTAATACAAAAGAGTTTGGGAACATTAAAAGTGTATGCATATAGTGAAGCAGAAATCAGTGAAGTGATTTAATGTTTGAATTTTTTCATATCGTGAGGGATTAGGATGACAGATAAAATAGGATATGGTTGAGACTGGATGATGTGTGCAGAAGGATTGTTGGGCTATTCTTTATATTTTGTGTAACTTCAAATTTTTCTTTTATACATACACACATTATATATAATATATATACACACAGAAAACCATATATATGGTTGTGTGAACATCTATATTATATACATATATATATATATCATTCTCCATTCCCATCTGTGATGATATATGTATACTCTGCTATTAAGTGATATTCAAAGCTATCACAATACGTGCATTCAACCTGACCTGCAGTCGAAGCCCATCTCCTGCTAACAGGACAGGTGGATCTAGCCTGAAGATCATAGAAGGAACAAGAGTTCAGGGTTTCCCAGGACAGAAACTTAACTGAGGCTAGAGAGACTATAATGTTCCCAGTGTGACCCAGAGATGGCAGCTGGGGCTCCCTCAGATGGTTCTTTTAGATACATGTTTTCCTAAATGTGGGAAATGCTCCTGTGGGCATATGTATGTATGTTTTGGTTTTAAGTTTGTATTTTCCTTCTTCCTGTAGAAGCTTTAAAGTTTTCCTAGTGTCGCATATTTTCTACTTACATATGTTAGCGGTGATTTTGGTGTCCAATCTCCCCACTGCCGTAAATGGCTTGGCTCTCTCTCTGTCTCTCTCTCTCTTTCTCTCTCTCTCTCTCTATAGTGTATATGCATATATATATAGTGTATATGCATATACATGTGGTGTAAATGCATATATATAGATATAGCCAAGCCATTGCATTGTCTGTGGGCGTAGTTCCCCTCATAACACACACATTATACACACACACACATATGTATGTGTGTACATTTTCCTTGTGGCAGCGGGGGGGGGGGGTTGGACACCAAAATCACCACTAACATACATAAATAGAAAACATGTGACACTAGGAAAATGTTAGAACTTCTATAGGGAGAAGGAAAAAAATAAATCTAAAAATAAGGCATCCCAAAGATTGGGAGAGAATTATGGAAAATCCTGTATCCGACAAAAGTTGTTTTCTAACACGTAACAATAAACTGACACTACTAAGTGAAAAACAACAAGGAACACCCAGGCTAAGAGGACCTGAACAGACATGTGTGGAAAGAAGACATGAATCTGACTCATAGGTAAAAATTTCTCAACGTAACGCATCCTCACAAAAATGTGAATCAAAACCACACTCAGATACGGTCTCACGCCACTTAGAATGAATATTACGAAAAACAAAAATCAAAATTGTTGAAGGCAATGGCCAGAAAGCAATAGACTTGCAGAAAGGAAAACTCTTGTATGCTCTTTGTGGGAATGTAAATTAGAATACACACTATGAAGGCCGGGCGCGGTGGCTCAAGCCTGTAATCCCAGCACGAGGCCGAGACGGGCGGATCACGAGGTCAGGAGATCGAGACCATCCTGGCTAACAGAGTGAAACCCCATCTCTACTAAAAAATACAAAAAACTAGCTGGGCATAGTGGCGGGCGCCTGTAGTCCCAGCTACTCGGGAGGCTGAGGCAGGAGAATGGTGTAAACCCGGGAGGCAGAGCTTGCAGTGAGCTGAGATCCGGCCACTGCACTCCAGCCTGGGCGACAGAGCGAGACTCTGTCTCAAAAAAAAAAAAAAAAAAAAAAAAAAAAAAAAAAAAAAAAAAGGAATACACACTATGAAAAGTACTTGTAGGTTCCTGAAAATATTAAAAGTATAACTACTACTCCAGCTAGCAATCCCACCACAGAGTACACATTTAGAGGAAATGAAATCCCGGTGTCTAAGAGTTATCTGCCTTCCCACGTTTCCTGAAGCACTAGTCACAATAGCCAAGATACGGAATCAACCTACCTGTCCATCCACAGATGAAGGGATAAAGAACCTGCAGTACATGTACACGATGAAATACTTTTCAGCTCTAACACTT
>NW_022299978.1:0-3914 GCF_002776525.5 Piliocolobus tephrosceles
TAGGGTGGCCAGCTGAGGGGACTTTCTGCCTCCCTATTATCATTAAGGTAAAATCAAAAATTTTCCTGCCAGGGCGATCAGGACATCCTGATCAGATCCCTTACATCCTAGTGTGGCAAGACCTTGTGGAAAACCCACCCTCTTGGCTAACTCCTTTCGTGCTGGCGCCAGAGCCATGTAAGGCACTGGTGGTACAGTCGGCAGAACGCCCCCGCAGGCCAAAAACACCGTCTGCTCCCCCACACCCTGTGTTAGAAGACAGTCAGGACCCCCTGCCTTTAGAACCCCCGCCTTATCCTCCCCCTCCTGGCCCTCAGCCCCCGGCCCCCTCAGGGGACCTCGAAGAGCGGGAAGCAGCAACTGCTGCTGCAACCGGGGCCATCCAAAGTGAAAGTAACTCTGGGGGGCCGGTGGGGCGGACGCGCAGACGCGTTCAACGGGAGACAAACTCACGCCCCCCTGATTCCACTGTGGCACTCCCCCTAAGGGAAATAGGACCCCCCGATGACACAGGCAACCCTAGACTCCAGTATTGGCCATTCTCCACTAGTGACCTGTACAATTAGAAGACCCAAAATGCTCGGTTTTCTGATAACCCTAAGGACTTAACAGCTCTTTTAGACAGTGTTATGTTTACCCACCAACCAACCTGGGATGATTGTCAACAACTCCTCAGAATTCTGTTCACAATGGAGGAACAAGAAAGAATACAGGTAGAGGCCAGAAAATTGGTTCTGGGAGATGACGGCCAACCCACAGCCAACTCTGACCTCATTAATGCTGCTTTTCCCTTGACCAGACCTGCATGGGACTACAACATGGCAGAAGGTAGGGGAAGGCTACTCGTTTATCGCCAAACTCTAATGGCGGGTCTCCGGGCTGCCGCTCGCAAGCCCACCGATTTGGCCAAGTTATATTCCGTGTTACAGGGAAAAACAGAAAGCCCAGCTACCTATCTAGAAAGATTAATGGAAGCCTTTAGACAGTTTACCCCCATGGACCCAGAGGCACCCAAAAACCAGGCAGCTGTTGTTATGTCTTTTGTAAATCAGGCAGCTCCGGACATTAAAAAGAAACTCCAAAAATTAGAAGATTTAGAGGGAAAACAAGTCCAAGACCTCCTCTGAATAGCCCAAGAAGTATACAATAATAGGGATCTCCCAGAAGAGAGACAGATTAGGGCCACTGAAAAAATGACCAAAGTCTTAGCCGCAGTAGTTCAGAAAGAACAGTTACAGCCAGAGGGCCCCCAATTCAAGCATACCCCTAGACACAACTTAAAGAAAGATCAATGTGCATACTACAAAGAAACAGGTCACTGGGTGAAAGATTGCCCCAAGAAAAAGCAGCGCCAACTGGGGCAAGAACAATGGCAGCCCAAGGCCTCATCAATATTAATAACCCAGGATGACTAGGGAAGACAGGGTTCGGACCCCCTCCCCGAACCTAGGGTAATTCTGCAAGTGGAGGGGTCCCTGGTTCAGTTTCTAGTCGATACCGGGGCACAGCATTCGGTCTTAGTCAAGCCTTATGGAAAATTATATAATAATTCATCCGGGGTACAAGGGGCCACAGGAATTAAACGATACCCTTGGACGACCCAAAGAACTGTAAATCTGGGAATGGGGGAGGTAACCCACTCCTTCCTGGTTATTCCCGAGAGCCCTTGTCCTTTATTCAGGAGAGATTTGCTGACAAAAATGGGAGCCCAAATCCACTTCCAACCAGGGGGCCCCAGAGTAACTGATTCTCAAGACAAGCCAATATCTGTCCTCACAATTGCCCTAGAAAATGAGTATAGACTCCATCAGGAACCGGCACCTCCTGACCAGAATATTGGCCCCTGGCTACAGCGCTTCCCAGAGGCCTGGGCAGAAACAGGAGGTTTGGGACTGGCAAAACACCGTCCTGCCATATTTGTTGAAGTTAAACCTGGGACAGATCCTGTTCGGGTACGGCAGTACCCGATGCCCTTAGAAGCCAGAGAAGGAATTACACCACACATCCGCCAGCTCCTAGATCAGGGAGTTCTACACGCCTGCCACTCAGCATGGAACACCCCGTTACTGCTGGTACGCAAACCTAATAGTAAAGACTATAGGCCAGCACAAGACCTGAGAGAGGTCAACAAAAGAGTCATGGACATTCACCCCACTGTGCCAAACCCATACACCCTCTTAAGCACCTTAAGCCCTGAAAAACAGTGGTACACCATCCTGGATTTAAAAGATGCCTTTTTCAGCCTGCCTTTAGCTCCTAAGAGTCAGGAACTTTTTGCATTCGAATGGACAGATCCCGAGAGGGGCATAAGCGGCCAGCTAACGTGGACCAGACGACCACAGGGATTCAAAAATTCCCCAACTCTGTTCGACGAGGCCCTCCACGAAGATCTGGGTGAGTACCGGCGACAGCACCCTGAGATCACTCTTTTACAGTATGTTGATGATCTTTTAATAGCAGCTGGATCCCCAGAGGCCTGCCTGCAAGGAACCGAAAGCCTCCTAAAGACTTTGGGAGATCTAGGCTACCGAGCCTCGGCAAAGAAAGCTCAGATCTGCAAATCAGAGGTAACCTACTTAGGATACCTGTTAAAAGGGGGGCAATGCTGGTTGACGGATGCCCGAAAAGAGACTGTCCTACATATTCCTAGACCCCAATCAACACGACAAATAAGAGAGTTCTTGGGGTTGGCAGGGTTCTGTAGACTCTGGATACCGGGCTTTGCAGAATTGGCTAAACCACTATACCAGGCCACAAAAGAACATCAGCCCTTTAATTGGACAAAAGAGGCTGAGCTGGCTTTCCAACAAATCAAAACTGCTCTGCTATCAGCCCCTGCGTTGGGACTCCCTGATGTCTCCAAGCCCTTCCACCTATATGTGGCCGAAAGCCGGGGTGTAGCCAAAGCAGTACTGACTCAGTATTTAGGTCCTTGGCGAAGACCGGTTGCATATTTGTCAAAGAGGCTGGACTCAGTGGCTGCTGGGTGGCCTCCTTGCCTCAGGGTAATCGCGGCCACTGCCTTAATGGTCAAAGACGCAGATAAACTGACCATGGGCCAAGAATTGCAGGTCACTACCCCACATGCCATTGAAGGCGCACTCAGACAACCACCTGATCGGTGGCTTAGCAATGCCCGGCTCACCCACTACCAGGGACTGCTACTAAACCCCCTCAGAATAACTTTCATGCCCCAAACGGCCCTAAACCCCGCGTCCCTGCTGCCAAATCCGGACTTGGAAAGCCCACTCCATAACTGTTCCGAGATATTGGCCCAGGTACACGAAGTCAGAAAAGACCTACAGGACCGGCCACTGCCAGACGCTGACCTCGTCTGGTTCACCGATGGAAGCAGTTTCGTCCACCAAGGACAAAGGTACGCGGGGGCGGCAGTAACCTCAGAAACCAAAGTCATTTGGGCGGAACCCTTGCCCCTGGGGACGTCGGCCCAAAAGGCCGAACTGGTGGCATTAACTCAGGCCCTAAAATTGGGGAGAGACCAAAAACTAACGGTATATACTGACAGCCGATATGCCTTTGCCACCGCTCACATACATGGAGCAATATATAGGGAAAGAGGGCTCCTCACGGCAGAAGGAAAAGACATTAAGAACAAAGAATAAATCTTGGCCCTACTAGCTGCCCTCTGGGAACCCAGAAAATTGGCGATTGTCCACTGTCCAGGACACCAAAAGACAACTGACATGGTCTCCCGGGGAAATAACCTGGCTGATCAGACTGCTAAAAATGTGGCTTAAACCCCTTCACAACTCCTAGCCCTTCAGCTGCCTGACCCGGGGCCTCCAGAGCTAGCCTCTAACCCGGAGTACTCAGAGGGCGACCTCCAGTGGATAAATGAGCTCCTTATGGCTCAGATCCACGACAAGTGGTGGAAAGACTGTGAAGACAACATT
>NW_022299979.1:0-2237 GCF_002776525.5 Piliocolobus tephrosceles
TTTGCAACCAAGAAGCCCACAGAGCCATACAAACCCTGCGGCTTGGACTGGAGCCCCAAAGGCAGCACACACCCTGCTCCTGAGCCTGCTACTCATTTTCTCTGTGTGGCTCCATTTGTAGCACAGTTGTTGCACTGAGGCTTGTGCATGTTGGGCAAGGCCAAGCTGGCTCAAAGAGCAGTCAGCCACCTCTGCAATGGTGTGCCAGGAGCCAGTGGACCAGCCACCAACCTCACCCACTCAAGGAAGCAGGGAATGTGTGTTTGTACCACACATTTCACTACAAGTACATTTCCCCTTAGGTTGAGGGCTTAGGATTTCCTCCAGGTTTGTTAAGGTTTTAGGTCTTACGTTTAACTCTTTCATCCATCTTAAGTTAATTTTTGTATAAAGTGTAAGGAAATGGCCCAGTTTCAGTTTTCTGCATATGGCTAGCCAGTTTTCCCAACACCATTTATTGAATAGGGAATCCTTTCCCCATTGCTTGTTTTTGTCAGGTTTGTGAAAGATCAGATGGTTTTAGATATGTGGTGTCATTTCTGAGGCCTCTGTTCTGTTCCATTTTTCTATATATCTGGTTTGGTACAAGTGCTATGCTGTCTTGGTTACTGTAGTCTTGTAGAATAGTTTCTGAGGCCTCTGTTCTGTTCCATTTTTCTATATATCTGGTTTGGTACAAGTGCTATGCTGTCTTGGTTACTGTAGTCTTGTAGAATAGTTTGAAGTCAGGTACTGTGATGCCTCCAGCTTTGTTCTTTTTGCTTAGGCTTGTCTTGGCTATGCGAGCTCTTTTTTTGGTTCCATATGAAATTTAAAGTAGTTTTTCTAATTCTGTGAAGAAAGTCAATAGTAGCTTGATGGGGATAGCATGATAGCACTGATTCTATATATTAGTTTGGGTGGTATGGCACTCAGGCACAGAAACTTCCTTGTATTAGACAATACCATTCAGAACATAGGCATGGGCAGAGACTTCATCACTAGAACACCAAAAGCAATGGTAACAAAAGCCAAAATTGACAAATGGGATCTGGTTAAACTAAAGAATGTCTGCAGAGCAAAAGAAACTATCATCAGAGTGAACAGGCAACCCACAGAATGGGAGAAAATTGTTGCAATCTATCCATCTGACAAAGGGCTAATATGGAGAATCTACAAATAACTTAAACAAATTTACAAGAAAAAAACAACCCCATCAAAAAGTCGGCAAAGGATATAAACAGACACTTCCTAAAGAAGACATTTATTTAGCCAATGAACATGTGAAGCAAAGCACATCATCGCTCGTCATTAGATAAATGGAAATCAAAACCACAATGAGATACAATCTCACACTACTTAGAATAGCCATCATGAAAAAATCAGGAAACAATAGATGCTGGAGAGGATGTGGAGAAATAGGAATGCCTTTACACTGCTGGTGGGAGTATAAATTAGTTCAACCACTGTGGAAGACAGTGTGATGATTCCTCAGGGATCTAGAACTAGAAATACCATTTGAATCAGTAATCCCATTACTGTGTATATAACCCCCAAAATATAAATCATTCTAATATAAAGACTCATGCACATGTACGTTTATTGTGGTACTGTTCACAGCAGCAAAGACTTGGAACCAACCCAAATGCCCATCAATGATAGACTGGAGAAAGAAAATGTGGCATATAGACACCATGGAATACTACGTAGCCATAAAAAAGGATGAGTTCATATCTTTGCTGGGACATGGATGAAGCTGGAAACCATCATTCTAAGAAAACTAACACAAGAACATAAAACCAAATACCACTTGTTCTCACCCATAAGTGGGAGTAGAACAATGAGAACACATGGACACAAGAAGGGGAACATCACACACCAGAGCCTGTTGGAGTGGAGGGCTAGGAGAGGGATGGCATTAGGAGAAATATCTAATGCAGATCACGGGTTGATGGATGCAGTAAGCCACCATGACAAGTGTGCACCATATAACAAACCTGCATGTTATGCACATATACCCCAGAACTTAAAGTATAGTTTTAGAAAAAGAAATTTGCTTTTAATTAAGCTTTTAATCACAGAACTTGTGAAGAAAATTCTTTTGAATCTTTTACTAACACATCATAGCTGAGATAAACTGCTGATATTTTATGTTTTATTTTATTTTACTTTTTTGGTGAATTTTATTTTATTTATTTATTTATTTATTTATTTATTTATTTATTTATTTATTTATTATACTTTAAGCTCTAGGGTAC
>NW_022299980.1:0-1304 GCF_002776525.5 Piliocolobus tephrosceles
ACGCGAACGACTCTGTCTGACAGCTTTGAAGAGAGCAGTGGATCTCCCAACATGGAGGTTGAGATCTGAGAAGGGGCAGTCTGCCTGCTCAAGTGGGTCACTGACCCCTGAGTAGCCTAACTGGGAGACATCCCCCACTAGGGGCAGTCTGACACCCCACACCTCACAGGGTGGAGTACACCCCTGAGAGGAAGCTTCCAAAGCAAGAATCAGACAGGTGCACTCGCTGTTCAACAATATTCTATCTTCTGCAACCTCTGCTGCTGATACCCAGGCAAACAGGGTCTGGAGTGGACCTCAAGCAATCTCCAACAGACCTATAGCTGAGGGTCCTGTCTGTCAGAAGGAAAACTATCAAACAGGAAGGACACCTATATCAAAACCCCATCAGTACGTCACCATCATCAAAGACCAGAGACAGATAAAACCACAAAGATGGGGAAAAAGCAGGGCAGAAAAGCTGGAAATTCAAAAACTAAGAGCGCATCTCCTCCTGCAAAGGAGCACAGCCCATCGCCAGCAATGGATCAAAGCTGGTCAGAGAATGATTTTGATGAGATGAGAGAAGAAGGCTTCAGTCCATCAAACCTCTCAGAGCTAAAGGAGGAATTACATACCCAGCGCAAAGAAACTAAAAATCTTGAAAAAAGAGTGGAAGAATTGACAGCTAGACTAATTAATGCAGAGAAGGTCATAAACGAAATGACAGAGATGAAAACCATGACATGAGAAATACGTGACAAATGCACAAGCTTCAGTAACCGACTCGATCAACTGGAAGAAAGAGTATCAGCGATGGAGGATCAAATGAATGAAATGAAGCGAGAAGAGAAACCAAAAGAAAAAAGAAGAAAAAGAAATGAACAAAGCCTGCAAGAAGTATGGGATTATGTAAAAAGACCAAATCTACGTCTGATTGGGGTGCCTGAAAGTGAGGGGGAAAATGGAACCAAATTGGAAAACACTCTACAGGATATCATCCAGGAGAACTTCCCCAACCTAGCAGGGCAGGCCAACATTCAAATTCAGGAAATACAGAGAACGCCACAAAGATACTCCTCCAGAAGAGCAACTCCAAGACACATAATTGCCAGATTCACCAAAGTTGAAATGAAGGAAAAAATCTTAAGGGGAGCCAGAGAGAAAGGTCGGGTTACCCACAAAGGGAAGCCCATCAGACTGACAGCAGATCTCTCGGCAGAAACTCTACAAGCCAGAAGAGAGTGGGGGCCAATATTCAACGTTCTTAAAGAAAAGAATTTTCAACCCAGAATTTCATATCCAGCCAAACTAAGTTTCATAAG
>NW_022299981.1:0-2466 GCF_002776525.5 Piliocolobus tephrosceles
AATAATGGGAGACTTCAACACTCCACTGTCAACATTAGACAGATCAATGAGACAGAAAGTTAACAAGGATATCCAGGAATTGAACTCATCTCTGCACCAAGCGGACCTAATAGACATCTATAGAACTCTCCACCCCAAATCAACAGAATATACATTCTTCTCAGCACCACATCACACTTATTCCAAAATTGACCACATAATTGGAAGTAAAGCACTCCTCAGCAAATGTACAAGAACAGAAATTATAACAAACTGTCTCTCAGACCACAGTGCAATCAAACTAGAACTCAGGACTAAGAAACCCAATCAAAACCACTCAACTACATGGAAACTGAACAACCTGCTCCTGAATGACTACTGGGTACATAACGAAATGAAGGCAGAAATAAAGATGTTCTTTGAAACCAATGAGAACAAAGATACAACATACCAGAATCTCTGGGAAACATTTAAAGCAGTGTGTAGAGGGAAATTTATAGCACTAAATGCCCACAAGAGAAAGCAGGAAAGATCTAAAATTGACACTCTAACATCACAATTAAAAGAACTAGAGAGGCAAGAGCAAACACATTCAAAAGCTAGCAGAAGGCAAGAAATAACTAAGATCAGAGCAGAACTGAAGGAGATAGAGACACAAAAAACCCTCCAAAAAATCAATGAATCCAGGAGTTGGTTTTTTGAAAAGATCAACAAAATTGACAGACTGCTAGCAAGACTAATAAAGAAGAAAAGAGAGAAGACTCAAATAGACGCAATAAAAAATGATAAAGGGGATATCACCACCAACCCCACAGAAATACAAACTACCATCAGAGAATACTATAAACACCTCTATGCAAATAAACTAGAAAATCTAGAAGAAATGGATAATTTCCTGGACACTTACACTCTTCCAAGACTAAACCAGGAAGAAGTTGAATCCCTGAATAGACCAATAGCAGGCTCTGAAATAGAGGCAATAATTAATAGCCTACCAACCAAAAAAGGTCCAGGACCAGATGGGTTCACAGCCGAATTCTACTGGAGGTACAAGGAGGAGGTGGTACCATTCCTTCTGAAACTATTCCAATCAATAGAAAAAGAGGGAATCCTCCCTAACTCATTTTATGAGGCCAACATCATCCTGATACCAAAGCCTGGCAGAGACACTACAAAAAAGAGAATTTTAGACCAATATCCCTGATGAACATCGATGCAGAAATCCTCAATAAAATACTGGCAAACCAGATTCAGCAGCACATCAAAAAGCTTATCCACCATGATCAAGTGGGCTTCATCCCTGGGATGCAAGGCTGGTTCAACATTTGCAAATCAATAAACGTAATCCAGCATATCAACAGAACCAAAGACAAGAACCACATGATTATCTCAATAGATGCAGAAAAGGCTTTTGACAAAATTCAACAGCCCTTCATGCTAAAAATGCTCAATAAATTCGGAATTGATGGAACGTACCTCAAAATAATAAGAGCTATTTATGACAAAGCCACAGCCAATATCATACTGAATGGGCAAAAACTGGAAAAATTCCCTTTGAAAACTGGCACAAGACAGGAATGGCCTCTCTCACCACTCCTATTCAACATAGTGTTGGAGGTTCTGGCTAGGGCAATCAGGCAAGGGACAGAAATCAAGGGTATTCAGTTAGGAAAAGAAGAAGTCAAATTGTCCCTGTTTGCAGATGACATGATTGTATACTTAGAAAACCCCATTGTCTCAGCCCAAAATCTCCTTAAGCTGATAAGCAACTTCAGCAAAGTCTCAGGATACAAAATTTATGTGCAAAAATCACAAGCATTCTTATACACCAGTAACAGACAAACAGAGAGCTAAATCATGAATGAACTTTCATTCACAATCACTTCAAAGAGAATAAAATACCTAGGAATCCAACTTACAAGGGATGTAAAGGACCTCTTCAAGGAGAACTACAAACCACTGCTCAGTGAAATCAAAGAGGACACAAACAAATGGAAGAACATACCATGCTCATGGATAGGAAGAATCAATTTCGTGAAAATGGCCATAATGCCCAAGGTTATTTATAGATTCAATGCCATCCCCATCAAGCTACCAATGACTTTCTTCACAGAATTGGAAAAAACTGCTTTAAAGTTCATATGGAACCAAAAGAGAGCCCGCATTGCCAAGACAATCCTAAGTCAAAAGAACAAAGCTGGAGGCATCACGCTACCTGACTTCAAACTATACTACAAGGCTACAGTAACCAAAACAGCATGGTACTTGTACCAAAACAGAGATATAGACCAATGGAACAGAACAGATTCCTCAGAAATAATACCACACATCTACAGCCATCTGATCTTTGACAAACCTGAGAGAAACAAGAAATGGGGAAAGGATTCCCTATTTAATAAATGGTGCTGGGAAAATTGGCTAGCCATAAGTAGAAAGCTGAAACTGGATCATTTCCTTACTCCTTATACGAAAATTAATTCAAGATGG
>NW_022299983.1:0-1962 GCF_002776525.5 Piliocolobus tephrosceles
CCCTTCTCAGATTAAACAGAAACAGTGCTAGTAAACTGCTCCATGAACAGTAATGTAACTCTGTGAGATGAATTCAGCATCACAAAACATTCTCTCAGGAAGATTCTTTCTAGTTTTTTTCTGAGAATATTTTCTTTGTCATCATAAGCTTCAAAGCGATCAGAAATGACCCTTCTTACATTCCACAAAAACAGTGCTAGCAAACGTCTCCATGAAAGATTGTAACTCTGTGAGATGAATTCACATATCAGAAAGCAGGTTCTCAGAAAGCTTCTTTCAAGATTTTATTGGAGGACTTTCCTTTTTTACCATCGGACTTAATGCACTCCAGTGTAAACCATAGCAGATTCCACGAGAATAGTGTTAGCAAACTGCTCAATGAAAGAATTTTGTAACTCTGTGAGATGAATACACACATTACAAAGCAGTATCTCAGAAACCTTCTTTCAAGGATTTTTCTGAGGACATTTCCTTTTTCACCATCAACCTCAATGTGCTCACAATATCCCATTGCAGATTAAACGAAAACAGTGTGAGTAAACTGCTCCATAAAAAGCTAGGTGTAACCCTGTAAGATGAATTCACACATCACAAAGCAGTTTCTCAGAAAGCTTCCTTCCTGTTTTTATCTGAAGGTATTTCTTATTTAAACACAGGCCTCCATGCACACCCGTATATCTCTTTGCAGATTTGGCGAAAACAATGTCAGCAAACTTCCAAAGGAAAATAATCATGTAACTCTGTGAGATAAATTCACACACCACAATGAAGTTTCTCAGAAATTTTCTGTCTAGTTTTTATCTGAGGATATTTCCTTTGTCACTATAGGCTTAAAAGCCATCAAAATATCCCTTCTCATACTCCACAAGAACAGTGCTACCAAATAGCTCCATGAAAGCGTGCTGTAACTCTGTGAGACGAATTCACACATCACAAAGCAGTTTCTCCAAAGGCTTCTGTCCAGTTTTTATCTGAGTATATTTCCTTTTTCACTATAGCACTCAATGCACTCCCAATATCCCATTGCAGATTAAATGAAAACTGTTAGTAAACTGCTCCATGAAAAGAATGGTGTAACTTTGTGAGATGAATTCACACATTACATAGCAGATTCTCAGAAATCTTCTTTCTAGCTTTTATCAGATGATATTTCGATTTTCACCATAGTCCTCAATGCCCTCCCTATTATCACATTGCGGATTCCATGAAAATAGTGTTTGCAAACTGCTCCATGAAAGTGTAGTGTAACTCTGTGAGATGAATTCACACATCACAAAGTAGTTTCTCAGAAAGCTTCTTTCTTGCTTCTATCTGAGGATATTTCAGGACTGAATGTGCCCCGTGTGTCTCAATGCAGATTCTGTGACAACAGTGTTAGCAAATTTCTCACTGAAACTAATGATATAACTCTGTGAGATGAATTCACACACCACAAAGTAGTTTCTGAGAAGGCTTCTCTCCAGTTTATATCTGAAGGTATTTCATTTTTTTCACCATGGATTTCAAAGCTATCCAAAATATCATATCTGAGATTCCACAAAAACACTGCTCGCAATCTCCTCCAGGAAAGAGTGATGTAACTCTGTGAGATGAATTCACAACTCACAAAGCAGTTTCTCAGAAATTTTCTCTCTAGTTGTTATATGAGAATATTTCCTTTGTTACCAAGGACATCAAAGCAACCCAAAATATCCCTTCTCAGATTCCACAAAAACAGTGCTAGCAAACTGCTCCATGAAAGAGTTGTGTAACACTTGAGATGAATTCACACATCACAAAGCAGTTTGTCAGAAAGTTTCTTTCTGGAATTTATCTGAGGATATTTCCTTTGTCACCATAGGCTTCAAAGCAATAAAAAATATCCCTTCTCAAATTTCACAAAAACAGTGCTATTAAATGGCTCCATGAAAAAGTAGTGTAATTTTGTGAGACGAATTCACACATCACAAAGCAGTTTGTCAG
>NW_022299984.1:0-3998 GCF_002776525.5 Piliocolobus tephrosceles
TTTGCTAACACTATTTTCATGTAACCTACAAACGGATATTTGGGAGCCAGTTGAGGCCTATGGTGAAAAAGGAAATATTCTCCGAAAAAAACTATAAAGAAGCTTTCTGAGAAACTGCTTTGTGATGTGTGAATTCATCTCACAGAGTTACACCACTCTTTTCGTGGAGAAGTTTGGGAGCACTTTTGTTGGGGAATCTGAGAAGGGATATTTTGAATCGCATCAAAGCCTGTGGTTACAAAGGAGATATCCTCTGATAAAAACTAGAGAGAAGGTTTCTGAGAAAGTTCTTTGTTGTGTGTGAATTCATCTCACAGAGTTACACCATTGTTTTCATTGAGAAATTTTCTAACACTTTTTTCGTGTAATCTGCAATGGGATATTTTGGAGAGCACTGAGGAATATGGAGATAAAGGAAATATCCACAGATAGAGTGTAGAAAGAAGCAGTCTGAGAAACAGTTTTGTTATGTTTGAACTCATATCACAGAGTCACACCTTTCTTTTAATGGAGGAGTTTTCTTATACTGTTTTCATGAAATCTGCAAAGGGATATTTGGGAGCACATTGAGGCCTAGGAAATATCCTCAGATAAAAACTAAAAAGAAGCTTTCCGAGAAACAACTTTGTGATGTGTGAATTCATCTCACAGAGTTACACCATCCTTTTCATGGAGCAGTTTGGTAGCACTGTTTTTGGGGAGTCTGAGAAGGAATATTTTGGAATGCATTGAAGCCTAAGGTGACAAAGGAAATATCCTCAGATAAAAGCTAGAAAGACGCTTTCTGAGAAAATTCTTTTTGATGTGTGAAATCATCTCACAGAGTTACACCTTTCTTTTCATGGAGCTGTTTGATAATACTCTTTTGGTGGTATCTGCAATAGGATATTTGGGAGCACATTGAAGCCTATGGTGCCCAGATAAAAATCAAAAAGAAACTTTCTGTGAAACTGCTTTGTGTTGCGTGAATTCATCTCATGAATAACACTCTTCTTTTCATTGAGAAGTTTACTAACCCTTTTTTCATTTAATCTGCAATGGAATATTTGGGAGCGCATCGAGGAATACGGTGAAAAAGGAAAGATCCTCAGATAAAAACTGGAAAGAAGCTTTCAGAAAAACTCTGTTGTTATGTGTGCATTCATCTCTTATAGCTAAACGTTTCTGTTGAGAGAGCACTTTGGCATCACTGTATTTGTGCTGTCTGAGAAGGGATATCTGAGGGCACATTGAAGCGTATCGTGGTGAAGGAAATATTCTCAGACAACAACCAACAAGAAGCTTTCTGATAACCTGCTTTATGATGTTTGAATTCATCTCACAGATTTTCACCTTGCTTTCCATGAAGCGGTTTGCTAACACTATTTTCGTGGAATCTGCAAAGGAATATTCATAAGCGCATTGAGGCAAATGGTGAAAAAGGAAATATCCTCAGACAAAAACTAGAAAGAAGCTTTCTGACAAACTGCTTTGTGATTTGTGAATATATCTCACAGAGTTACATGATTCTTTTCATGGAACAATTTGGTAGCACTGTTTTTGGAGAATCTGAGAAGGGATAATTTGGATTGCATAGAAGACTATGGTGCAAAGGAAATATCCTCACTTAAAATCTAAAAGAAACTTTCTGAGAAACTTCCTTGTGCTGTGTGAATTCATCTCACAGAGTTACACCACGCTTTACATGACAAGCTTGCTAACACTTTTTTCATTGAATCTGTGATGGGATGTTATGGAGGGCATTGAGGCCTATGGTGACAAAGGAAATATCCTCAGATAAAAACTAGAAGAAGCTTTCTGAGAAACTACTTTGTGATGTGTGAATTCACCTCACAGAGTTACACCATTCTTATCATGGAACAGTTTGCAAACACTGTCTTCGCGGAATCTGCAAAGTGATGTATGGGAGCGTATTGAGGCCTATGGTGTAAAAGGAAATATCCTCAGGTCAAAACTGGAAAGAAGCTATCTGAGAAACTAACTTAGGATGGGTGAATTCATCTCACAGAGATACACTGTTGCTTTCATTGAACAGTTTGGTAACACTGTTTTCGTGGAATCTGAAAGAGGATATTTGGGAGCAATTGAAGCCTATGGTGACAAAGTACATATCCTCTGATAAAAACCAAATGGAAGCTTTCTGATAAACTGCTTTGTGATGTGTGAATTCATCTCACAGATTTACACCTTTCTTTTCATGGAGGAGATTGCTAACACTTTTTTCCTGGAATCTACAAAGGGATATTCATGAGCGCATTGAGGCCCATGGTGATAAAGAAAATATGCTCAGAAGAAAACTAGAAAGAAGTTTTTGGAGAAACAGCTTTGTGATATGTGAAATCATCTCACAGAGGTACACCTTTATTTTCAATAAGGAGTTTGATAAAACTTTTTTCATGGAATCTGCAGTAGGATATTAGGGAGCACATTGAAGCCTATGGTGAAGATCTATCCTCGGAAAAAGTCAAAAAGAAACTTTCTGTGAAACGGCTTTGTGATTTTTGAATTTGACTCATAGAGTTACACCATTCTTTTCACTGAGAAGTTTGCTAACAATTTTTTCGATTATTCTGCAATGGGATATTCGAGAGCACCTTGAGGAATATGGTGAAAATGATAATATCCTCAAAAAAAAAAAAAAAGAAAAACTAGAAAGAAGGTTTGTGAGAAACAGTATCAGGATATGTGAATGCTTCTCACAGAGTTACACCTTTCTTTTCATGGAGCAGTTTGTTAACACTCTTTTCATGGAATCTGCAAAGGGATATTTAGGAGTACACTGAAGCCTATAGAGAAAAAGGAAATATCCTCATATAAAAAGTAGGAAAAATCTTTCTGAGAAACTGCCTTATGATGTGTGAATTCAACTCACAGAGTTCCACTATTCTCTTCATTGAGCAGTTTGCAAACACTGTTTTCTTGGAATCTGCAATGGAATATCCCAGAGCTCACTGAGTCCTATAGTGAAAAAGGAAATATCCTTAGATAAAAACCAGAAAGAAGCTTTCTGAGAAACATTTTTGTGATATTTGAATTCATCTTACAGAACTACACCGTTCTCTTCATTGAGCAGTTTGATAACACTGTTTTCCTGGCATCTGCAATATGATATTTGGGAGTGCATTGAAGCCTCTGGTGACAAAGGAAATATCCTCGCACAAAAACCGAAAAGAAGCTTTGTGAGAAACTGCTTTGTGATGTGTGCATTCACCTCACAGATTACACCTTTCTTATCATGGAACAGTTTGCTAACACTATTTTCCTGGAATCTGCAAAGGGATGTTCGTGAGTGCATTGAGGCAAAAGGTGGAAAAGGAAATATCCTCAGACAGAAGCCAGAGAGAAGCTTTCTGAGAAACTGCTTTGTGATTTGTGAATTCACCTCACAGAGTTACACGATTCTTTTCATGGAGCAGTTTGGAAGCATCGTTTTTGGGGAATCTGAGAAGGGATATTTTGGATCACACTGAAACCTATGGTGCAAAAGGAAATAATCTCAAATAAAAATTAGAAAGAAGCTTTCTGGGAAACTTCTTTATGATGTATGAATTCATCTCACAGAGTTACACAGTTCCTTAAATTGCATAGTTTGGTTACACTGTTTTCTTGGAATCTGCATTCTGATATTTTGGAGTGCACTGAAGCTTATGGAGACAGAGGAAATATTCCCATATAAAAACTAGAAAGAAGTTTTCTGAGAAACTGCTTTGTGATTTTTGAATACATCTCACAGAATTACATGATTCCTTTCGTGGATCAGTTTGGTAGCACTGTTTTTGGGGAATCTGAGGAAGGATATTTTGGATCACATTGAAACCATGGGTGACAGAGGAAACATCGTTAGATAAAAACGAGAAAGAAACTTTATGACAAAGTTCATTGTGATGTGTGAATTCATCTAACAGAGCTGCACCTTTCCTTTCATGAAGCAGTTTGCTAACACTGTTTTCATGGAATCTGCAAAGGGACATTTGGTAGTGCAATGAGGCCTATAGTAA
>NW_022299985.1:0-1503 GCF_002776525.5 Piliocolobus tephrosceles
TGGAGAGAAGCCTTCTCAGAAACTACTTTGTGGTGTGTGAATTCATCCCAGAGAGTTACATCATTAGTTTCATTGAGAAATTTGCTAACACTGTTGTCACAGAATCTGCATTGAGATACACGGGGCACATTCAGTCCTGAAATATCCTCAGATAAAAGCAAGAAAGAAGCTCTCTGAGAAACTACTTTGTGATGTGTGAATTCATCTCACAGAGTTACACTACACGTTCATGGAGCAGTTTGCAAACACTATTTTCATGGAATCCGCAATGTGATAATAGGGAGGGCATTGAGGACTATGATGAAAATAGAAATATCATCTGATAAAAGCTAGAAAGAAGATTTCTGAGAATCTGCTCTGTAATGTGTGAATTCATCTCACAAAGTTACACCATTCTTTTCATGGAGCAGTTTACTAATAGCTTTCATTTAATCTGCAATGGGATATTGGGAGTGCATTGAGTGCTATAGTGAAAAAGGAAATATACTCAAATAAAAACTGGACAGAAGCCTTTGGAGAAACTGCTTTGTGATGTGTGAACTCGTCTCACAGAGTTACAGCATGCTTTCATGGAGTTATTTGGTAGCACTGTTCTTGTGGAGTATGAGAAGGGATATTTCGATGGCTTTTAAGCCTATAGTGACAAAGGAAATATCCTCAGGTAAAAACTAGACAGAAACTTCCCGAGAAACTACATTGTGGTGTGTGAATTTATCTTACAGAGTTACATAATTATTTTCCTTTGGAAGTTTGCTGACATTGTTTTCGCCAAATCTGCAGAGAGATATATGGGTGCGCATGGAGGTCTGTGTTTAAATAAGAAATATCTTCAGATAAAAACAGGAAGGAAGCTTTCTGAGAAACTGCTTTGTGATGTGCGAATTCATCTCACAGGGTTACACTTACCTTTTTATGGAGCAGTTTACTAACACTGTTTTCGTTTAATCTGCAATGGGATATTGTGAGCGCATTGAGGTCAATGGTGAAAAAAGAAATGTCTTCAGAAAAATCCTTGAAAGAAGGTTTCTGAGATACTGCTTTGTGATGTGTGTATTCATCTCACAGAGTTACACAATTCTTTCATTGAGCAGTTTGCTAACACTATTCTCGTGGAATCTGCTATGGTTTACACTGGAGTGCATTAAGTGAAATGGTGAAAAAGGAAAGTCCTCCGATAAAATCTTGAAAGAAGCTTTCTGAGAAACTGCTTTGTGATATGTGAATTCATCTCACAGAGTTACAACAATCTTTCATGGAGCCGTTTGCTAGCACTGTTTTTGTGGAATGTAAGAAGGGACATTTCTGATCGCTTTGAAGCCTATGATGACAAAGGAAATATTCTCAGAAAAAAACTAGAAAGAATCTTCCTGAGAGAATGTTTTGTGATGCTGAATTCATCTCATGGAGTTACACTACTTTTCATGGAGCAGTTTACTAGCACTGTTTCTGTTTAATATGAGAAGGGATATTTTGGATACCTTTGAAGCCTATGGTGACAAAGGA
>NW_022299986.1:0-1803 GCF_002776525.5 Piliocolobus tephrosceles
TCATCATAGGTAACGTTTTTTTTTTTATCACTCTCAGGATATGTAGCATAAATAGGCATTATTATTGCCTGATCAGCTTTGTTTACACACGTTTTGTCTAATTTAATTTTTATGATGCTATCCAACTCATGACTGTCTACTACATCATATTCAGTAGGAGAAGTAGCAGTGATAGTGTTATTTGGAAGTGTGTGTTTTTCTTTTAAAATTGTATCTTTTTTTACTTCTTCTATTTTTTTAAGTTGAGCACCACCAGCATAATTTATGTTATCATTTTTTGCTTCATCATACACTGTTATATTAACATTTGAATAATTAGTAACATTTATATTATTAATTTTTTTCATTTTATTTATATTAGACTCATTACTATTTTTTTGTAAGGTACAACTTGGTTTGGTAGCACAATTATCTAATGTAACTTTACCTACATTTATAACATCAAAAATTTTTTTATTTTTTTCACATTGTTCTGATAATAAAATAGTAGTTTCTTTTTTATTATCTAAAATAATTTTAGTCTTATCATTATAAAGAACAGAATGGTGTGCTACTTTTGTTTGGCAGATTTCTGAATTCTTATTTTTTTCGACACGTGTAAATGAGTCTTCATCATGTTTTATGAGGTCATGTATGTTAAGGTCTTGTACATTTTTAGATTTTAATTCATTATATGGATCGACCGAGAGTTTGTTGTGTGTATAATCTGTATTTTTTTCATTTTCATTTATATCATTTGAAAAATTATAGTTTTCATAAAAATTATCATTTTTGTCTTTGACACATTCAAAATTAGTATGGTGGTTATTTTTATTGTCAGTGACTCTAGCTGTAGTAGTATTAACTTCATATTTTGTACTAGCGTCGTCTCTTTCTTTTAAACTATTTTTTTTTTCGTAATCTTCAGTTGTTACTTTAACATAGCATGTTGATTTTTCTTTTGCTAATTTTTCAAAGAATTCCTTTTTTTGTTGAACGATCGATTTTTCACCATTTTCTTCTAGTGTTTCGTAAAAATTACTACAATAGCTGCTGCTTTTGTTGATAATGCTTTTGTAGCTGCTGCTGTTGCTACTGCTTTTGCTATTAGCACTACTCATATCACTAGTATCGAAACGTTTAACATGGCAATCATCTTTTATGTTACTACATTTTATATTCTCTGAAGAATTTAATTTGTAATTTTCTGATTGTTTATTTGTCTCCATATCACACATTGTAATGTCCGAATGGCTTGTTTTATCATTTTTAAACACTTGGCTTTTTTCTATAGTTGTTTGTTCAGCTGTTTGTTCAGCTGTTTTTTCATCCATTTGTTCAGCTGTTTGTTCAACCGTTTGTTCAGCTGTTTTTTCATCTATTTGTTCAATTATGTTCTCAACTGTCTGTTCAGCTGTTTTCTCAACTGTCTGTTCAGCTGTCTGTTCAACCATTTGTTCAGCTGTTTGTTCAACCGTTTGTTCAGCTGTTTTTTCAACCGTTTGTTCAACCGTTTGTTCAGCTGTTTGTTCAACAGTTTGTTCAGCTGTTTTTTCATCTATTTGTTCAATTATTTTCTCAACTGTCTGTTCAGCTGTTTTCTCAACTGTCTGTTCAGCCATTTGTTCAACCGTTTGTTCAGCTGTTTTCTCAACTGTCTGTTCAGCTGTCTGTTCAACCATTTGTTCAGCCATTTGTTCAACCGTTTGTTCAGTTGTTTGTTCAACTGTTTGTTCAGCTGTTTTCTCAACTGTTTGTTCTGCTATTTGTTCAACCGTTTGTTCTGCTATTTGTTCTGCTATTTGTTCAGTTGTTTTTTCAGCC
>NW_022299986.1:1813-2176 GCF_002776525.5 Piliocolobus tephrosceles
TTCTGCTATTTGTTCTGCTATTTGTTCTGCTATTTGTTCAACTGTTTGTTCAGTTGTTTTTTCAGCTGTTTGTTCAGTTATTTGTTCAACCGTTTGTTCAGCTGTTTGTTCAGTCGTTTTTTCAGCTGTTTGTTCTGCTATTTGTTCAACCGTTTGTTTAACCGTTTGTTCAGCTGTTTTTTCAACCGTTTGTTCAGCTGTTTTTTCAACTGTTTGTTCAGCTGTTTTTTCAACTGTTTGTTCAGCTGTTTGTTCAGCTGTTTGTTCAGTTGTTTTTTCAGCCATTTGTTCAGTTGTTTTTTCAGCTATTTGTTCTGCTATTTGTTCAGCCATTTGTTCAGCTGTTTTTTCAACCGTTTGTTC
>NW_022299986.1:2186-3774 GCF_002776525.5 Piliocolobus tephrosceles
CTGTTTTTTCAACCGTTTGTTCAGCTGTTTGTTCGGCTATTTGTTCAACCGTTTGTTCAGCTATTTGTTCAACCATTTGTTCAGCTGTTTTTTCAACCGTTTGTTCAGTTGTTTTTTCAACAGTTTGTTCAGTTGTTTTTTCAATCATTTGTTCAACCGTTTGTTCAGTCGTTTTTTCAGCTGTTTGTTCTGCTATTTGTTCAGCTGTTTTTTCAACTGTTTTTTCAACCGCTTGTTCAACCATTTGTTCAACCATTTGTTCAGTCATTTCTTCAACTGTTTTTTCAACTGTTTTTTCAACTGTTTTTTCAACTGTTTTTTCAACCATTTGTTCAACCGTTTTTTCAACTGTTTTTTCAACCATTTGTTCAACCATTTGTTCAACCATTTGTTCAACCGTTTTTTCAACCGTTTTTTCAACTGTTTTTTCAACCGCTTGTTCAACCATTTGTTCAGCCATTTCTTCAACTGTTTTTTCAACTGTTTTTTCAACTGTTTTTTCAACCATTTGTTCAACCATTTGTTCAACCATTTGTTCAACCGTTTTTTCAACTGTTTTTTCAACCATTTGTTCAGTTATTTTTTCAATCATTTGTTCAACCGTTTGTTCAGTCGTTTTTTCAGCTGTTTGTTCTGCTATTTGTTCTGCTATTTGTTCAGCTGTTTTTTCAGCTGTTTTTTCAACTGTTTGTTCAGCTGTTTGTTCTGCTATTTGTTCAGCCATTTGTTCAACCGTTTGTTCAGCTGTTTGTTCAGCTGTTTTTTCATCCATTTGTTCAGCTGTTTGTTCAACAGTTTGTTCAGCTGTTTTTTCATCTATTTGTTCAATTACTTTCTCAACTGTCTGTTCAGCTGTTTTCTCAACTGTCTGTTCAGCTGTTTTCTCAACTGTCTGTTCAGCTGTTTTCTCAACTGTCTGTTCAGCTGTTTTCTCAACTGTCTGTTCAGCTGTCTGTTCAACCATTTGTTCAGTTGCTTTTTCAACCACTTGTTCAGCTGTTTTTTCAACAATTTGTTCAGTCATTTGTTCAGCTGTTTGTTCTGCTATTTGTTCAGCTGTTTGTTCTGCTATTTGTTCAGCTGTTTGTTCTGCTATTTGTTCAGCCATTTGTTCAGTTGTTTTTTCAACCACTTGTTCAGTCATTTGTTCAGCTGTTTGTTCTGCTATTTGTTCAGCCATTTGTTCAGCCATTTGTTCAGTTGTTTTTTCAACCACTTGTTCAGTCATTTGTTCAGCTGTTTTTTTAACCATTTGTTCAGTTGTTTTTTCAACTACTTGTTCAGTCATTTGTTCAGCTGTTTGTTCAGTCATTTGTTCAGCTGTTTTTTTAACCGTTTGTTCAGCCGTTTTTTCAACTGTTTGTTCAGTCATTTGTTCAGCTGTTTTTTTAACCGTTTGTTCAGCCGTTTTTTCAACTGTTTTTTCAACCGCATGTTCAACCATTTGTACAGCTGTTTGTTCAGCAGTTTCTTCAACCATTTGTTCAGCAGTTTTTTCAACCGTTTTTTCAACTGTTTTTTCAACCGTTTGCTCATCCGTTTTTTCATTTATTTTCTCAACTTTCTGTTTAGTTACTTGTTCAGCTGT
>NW_022299986.1:3874-5250 GCF_002776525.5 Piliocolobus tephrosceles
CATTTGTTGAAATACTTAAATCTTCATTTTTTGTTTTTACCATTATATTAATAGTTTTTAAATTATCCTCTAACTGTTTATTTGTTAATAATTTATTTTCAATTGTTAAGCACAAACCATTCATTTCATTTTTTTCATTGTTTAAAACTAGGTTATCATTTTTAATTATTTCGTTTGTATTGCTTTGAAAAACGTTTTTTACGTTGTCATTAATGCTTACACTTTGAGTAGAACTAGCACCACTACTACTACTACTACTACCCCTTAAAAGTTTTTTTTTTTTTTTCTCTTCATCAACATCTTCTATAATGTTTGTATATTTATTAGTTATATTTAAATTTTGTTCATTAGTTATGTCGTTAATTTTATTTTGTGTCTGCTTTTCACCATTTTCTGATACACTAATTTCCAGAGTTGTGGTAGGTATAGTGGACTCTACTTGCGATGTTTCTGTTTTATCTTTCTTTTTACATTCGTCTATTTTATCTTCCTCTATAATTTGCTCTTTTACCAAAATTTTCTCTTTCGTTTGTCCTTCTGCGTGTCCCTCCGTTTTAACACATTCTTTATTTTTTGAAATAAATTCTTTAATTATTAAGTTTTCTTCTGTTGTATCTGCTAATAACCCAACACCTGTTGTGTCTGCTTTTAGTTCAATATGATTTATCGTTTGTTTTTCATTCATTTCTTTTTTAATAATAGAGTTATTTGTAATAGTTTCTTTTATATTATTGTCATGATTCAAGTAGTTAAATTCGTTTGATACATGTTCTTTTAATTTTTTATTTGCAAAAACATGTTTACCATTAATATCCTCTGCTTGGTAATGCTCTTCCTCTGTTTTATATATCGCGTGCTGTTGTTTTGAAATATTATGAATAATAAAAAGTTTATGTTCTGATTCTCCTTCGTTATCACTTGTTTTTTCTACATATATATTTTTTGGTGTATCTTTTGTGTTTTTTACTTTTGAGCTTTTCAATTCAGTGTCGTCTGTTTGTTCACTCTGGATGATGTTATCTTCTACTTTGTTTTTTTCGGCACATTTTTCCTTCTGTTCTTCCTCTACCAATATTTCTTTTTTTGCTTCCTCTACCAATATTTCTTTTTTTGCTTCTTCTACCTGTTTTTCCTTCTTTTCTTCTTCTACCTGTTTTTCCTTCTTTTCTTCCTCTACCTGTTTTTCCTTCTTTTCTTCCTCTACCAATATTTCTTTTTTTGCTTCCTCTACCAATATTTCTTTTTTTGCTTCCTCTACGACTATTTCCTTCTTTTCTTCTTCTACCTGTTTTTCCTTCTTTTCTTCCTCCACCTCTTTTTCCTTCTTTTCTTCCTCTACCAATATTTCTTTTTTTGCTTCCTCTACCAATATTTCT
>NW_022299990.1:0-1759 GCF_002776525.5 Piliocolobus tephrosceles
CGTCATTTATTCATATATAATATTTATTTTTTTGTTCATATTATTATTATTATTGTTAATATATATACGTATATTTTTATAATTGAAAAACGATTAAGCTAATGCACAAATGTCAAGAATTTTATTAATCAAATGTTATATAAAAAGTGTAAATTTTCAAAATATCAATAACTATGTATATATATGTATATATATACATAGATATATATATGCATATATAATATTTTGTTTATACGCGAACTTTTATTTTTGTTTTATGATTTTTTCAGTTACTATCGTTATGCACTAACATTTTTTTTTTTTTTTTTTTTTTTTTTATGGTATGTTTATGTCTTTATCAATAATAGTTGCATGCATATATATGTGTAGAACTATATACGCGTATATACAACCATATGTGCACACAGTCATATTTATAAGCGTATGTACTTATGTATGAAGCTATATATATATGTATATATTTTTTTTCGTTATTTTTTTTATGTTAACCATTTGCATAAATTTATTAATCAAGAAAATATTTTATAAAAGTTTATAAGTTGTGTGAAAAATGAAAAAAATATATTGTATATTTTAAGTACGTATATATATTTGTTCATCTTATAGCTATTTGTGTATTTCGTATTTAAGTAGAACTACCATATATTTAAACTTATATAAAAATATAATACAATTCTTTAAAAGAAACGTATATATTTTTATGTTTTGAACATTACATTTATAGTTTTATTTATAATTGTTGGTTTAGAAATATAGCTTAGTTTTTATATGTTATTTATATAAATTTTTATGTTTTTTTATGTTATGTTTTTTTATGTTATGTTTTTTTATGTCATATTTTTTTATGTCATATTTTTTTATGTCATATTTTTTTATGTCATATTTTTTTATGTCATATTTTTTTATGTCATATTTTTTTATGTCATGTTTTTTTATGTCATGTTTTTTTATGTCATGTTTTTTTGTATGTCATGTTTTTTTGTATGTCATGTTTTTTTATGTCATGTTTTTTTATGTTATGTTTTTTAATGAAAAGACTATATATTTCATTTATTTATTTATATAAATTATACGCGCATAAACTTATGTATGTTTAAATTTAACTGCTAAAAAAGATACAAATGTAAATGTGAGAAAAGATAAAATATATAAAGCATATGGCATATTTTCGACTAAATTTAAATGTATGATATTTTTTTAACATTTTATATGTAGAACCATTATTTTATATCCTAAATGTTAATATTATTACATTTTTTTTTTTTTTTTTTTCTTTTTTTTTTTATTTAAGCTTTTCGAATATTAAAATTTCGTAATTACTGTCAAATTTATGCAAATGTGACATTCATTTTACATATTTGTCTCGTTTTAAGTGATTACAAAGGAACAATTTTTTTTTTTTTTTTTTTTTTATACAATTTATGAAATAGTTGTATAACATTGTACGTGGACTAGTGTGCTATGAACACAACTGTTACAAATATATATGTATATGTATGCATGTGTGTACGTGTATATTTTGATGATATGCATGACTGTGACATTTCATTTAACATATTACATAGTACATGTCACTTGTTAATTTTTATTTGTTAATTTTTATTTGTTAATTTTTGTATGTTAATTTTTATATGTTATTTTTTACATGCTATTTTTTACATGTCATTTTTTTTTTACATATTATACTTTGCATATTATATGATATATTTGTAATTTTTTTTTTTTTATTTCTTTTTTTTTTTTTTTTTTTCACTATTAT
>NW_022299993.1:0-3803 GCF_002776525.5 Piliocolobus tephrosceles
CTTTCTTTCTTTCTTTCTTTCTTTCTTTCTTTCTTTCTTTCTTTCCTCTCTCTCTTTTTCTTTCTTTCTTTCTCTCATCCTGTTCTGCCACCCAGGCTGGAGTGCAGTGATCTCCGCTTACTGCAGCCTCCACCTCTCAGGTTCAAGCAATTCTCCTGCTTCCCGAGTAGCTGAGATTATAGGCATGCACCACTATGCCCGGCTAATTTTTGTATTTTTAGTAGAGATGGGGTTTCACCATGTTGGCCTGGCTAGTCTCAAATTTCTGACCTCAAGTAATCCATCCACCTCGCCCTCCCAAAGTGCTGGGATTACAGTTGTGAACCACAGTGCCCGGCCCTTTTCTTTCTTTCTTTTCTTTCTTTCTTTCTTTCTTTCTTTCTTTCTTTCTTTCTTTCTTTCTTTCTTTCTTTCTTTCCTTCTTTCTTTCCTTCTTTCTTTCCTTTTTGAGACAAGGTCTTGCTCTGTTGCCCAGGCTGGAGTACAGTGGTGCAATCAGCTCATTGCAGTCTCAATCTCTCAGACTGGAGCAATCTTCCTGCTTCAACCTTCAAAGTAGGTGAGATTACAGGTATAAGGCACTATGCTCATATAACTTTTTATTTTTAGTAGAGATGGGCTCTCATTAATTAAAAGAATTACCTGGGTGAGACCCCAACTACTTCCTTTTTTTCTTCTTTTGAAAAAAAGAAAAGAGACAAGGTCTTACTCTATCACCTAGGCTGGAGTACAGTGGCACCATCACAGGTCACTGCAGCCTAGAACTCCTGGGCTCAAGCAATCCTCCCACCTTGGCCTCCTAAAGTGTTGGGAATATAGGTGCAAGCCACTGCACCCGGCCAGTAGGTTAGCTTTGAGTCAGATGGAACTGAGTCTGAATCCTGCGTCTGCCCTTTATAGCTGAATGACCTCAGGCAAATTACTTAACTTCTCTGAGCCTCAAACTTTTCATTTATTTATTTATTAAAGACAGGGTCTTGCTCTGTCACCCAGGCTGGAGTGCAGTGGTGCAATCGCAACTAACTGCAGCCTCAATCTCCTGGGCTCAAACGATCTTCCCTCCTCAGCCTCCCAGGTAGCTGGTAGTACAGGCACAAGCCACCATGGCTGGCTACTTTTTGTATTTGTTGTAGAGATGGGATTTTGCCATGTTGCCAGGCTGGTCTCAGACTCCTGGACTCAAGTGATCTGCACTCATCCGCCTCCCAAAGTGCTGGGATTATAAGTATGAGCCGCTGCACCTGGCCTGCATTTTTAAATGGGGAATAATAGTGCCTACCCTATAGGGTTGTTGTAAGAACTCAAGGAATTAATGTTTGGAGAGGATGTATCCCAGTGTTGAGTGCTTCATTGGAGCTCAGTGAGTCAGGAAGGTCCTGTTAAAGAGATGTTTCCGGCCGGGCGCGGTGGCTCAAGCCTGTAATCGCAGCACTTTGGGAGGCCGAGACGGGCGCATCACGAGGTCAGGAGATCGAGACCATCCTGGCGAACACGGTGAATCCCCGTCTCTACTAAAAATACAAAAAACTAGCCGGGTGAGGTGGTGGGCGCCTGTAGTCCCAGTTACTCGGGAGGCTGAGGCAGGAGAATGGCGTAAAACCCGGGAGGCGGAGCTTGTAGTAAGCTGAGATCCAGCCACTGCACTCCAGCCTGGGCGACAGAGCGAGACTCTGTCTCAAAAAAAAAAAAACAAAAGGAAAAGAAAATACACACACACACACAGAACTCCATAAAACCCACAATTCAGACACACAGCTCACACACAGGTCTGCAGTATAAACATATTTATACATCCATTTACTCAATCGCCCACAATTCAATCACACAAAACAGGCAGACAGTTCACATGCCAACACACTCTTGCACAGACACGCAAACAGAAGCACGGAATTTGTACAGAGCACGCTCAGTGTCTGACCCATAACTCAGACACGGAGTCACGCCCACAAAGGCACAGTAGAGGCAGAGTTCACACACAAACAGACCCATGAGGACCCAGGACACAGCCCTCTGACACGCAGACGCCAGGCCAGGGCAGCGTGGGAATGAGGCTGCAAGGAGGGAGTGAGGGGGAGGCAATGACTCAGGAGGCCTCTCTGGGGGAGGAGGACGAGGGAAGGAGGGAGGAGGGCAGGCATCCAGCACATGTGGTTCCTATTAGGGGCCTGGGAATTGAGGCATGAGCTGGCGGGACAAGGAGACCCAGGAACGCTTCCCAGCCTTACCAAAGCAGGAAGGACTAAGGCCCTGTTCTGAGGCTATGCGGCCGGAACTTGGCTCAGAACCGCAGCGGTTCCTAAAGCAGAGTGGTCTGCCCCAAGCCAGGCCCAGCAGGGGGCTCATTTCAACCCCTGCGATAGTCCTGGAGAAGGTTTCTTTTTCTTTTTTTTTTTTTTTTTCTGAGACAGAGTTTTGCTCTTGTTGCCCAGGCTGGAGTGCAGTGGTGCAATCTCAGCTCACTGCAACCTCCTCCTCCCGGGTTCGAGCGATTCTCCTGCCTCTGCTTCCCGAATAGCTGGGATTACAGGCTCCTGCCACCAGGCCTGGCTAATTTTTGTATTTTTAGTAGAGACAGGGTTTCACCATGTTGGTCAGGCAGGTCTTGAACTCCTGACCTCAGGTGATATGCCCGCCTTGGCCTCTCAGAATGCTGGGATTACAGGCATGAGCCACTGTGCCCGGCCTCCTGGAGAGGATTTCTTTCTCTTTCTTTCTCTCTTTCTCTCTTTCTTTTTCTTTCTTTCTTTCTTTCTTTTTCTTCCTTCCTTCCTTCCTTCCTTCCTTTCTTTCTTTCTTTCTTTCTTTCTTTCTTTCTTTCTTTCTGTCTCTCTCTCTCTCTCTCTCCCTCCCTCCCTCACTCCCTCCTTCTTTCCTTTTTCTTCTTTCCTTCCTATCTTTTCTTTTCTTTTCTTTTCTTTTCTGAAAAGGAGTCTTACTCTGTCTCCCAGGCTGGAGTGCAGTGGCGAAATCTCAGCTCACTGCAACCTCTGCCTCCTGGGTTCAAACAATTCTCCTGCCTCAGCCTCCTGAGTAGCTGGGATTACAGGCGCCCACCACCACGCCTGGCTAATTTTTATATTTTTAATAGAGACAGGGTTTCTCCACGTTGGCCAGGCTGGTCTCAAACTCCTGACCTCAACTGATCTGCCCACCTCAGCCTCCCAAAGTGCTGGGATTACAGCCACCAAGGCTGGCCCCTTTCTTTCTTTTTCTGAGATGGGGGTCTCACTCTGTCACCCAGGCTGGAGTGCAGTAGCACAATCACAGCTCATTGTAGCCTCGACCTCCCCAGGCTCAGGTGATCCTTCTACCTCAGCCTCCCAAGTGGCTGGTACTACAGGTGCGCACCACCACCATGCCCAGCTAATTTTTGTATTTTTTATAGAGATGGGGTTTCACCATGTTGCCCAGGCTGGTCTGGTCTTGAACTCCTGGGCTCAAGTGATCAACTTGCCTTGGCCTCCCAAAGGGTTGGGATTACAGGTAAGAGCCACGGCCGGGCACGGTGGCTCAAGCCTGTAATCCCAGCACTTTGGGAGGCCGAGATGGGCGGATCACAAGGTCAGGAGATCGAGACCATCCTGGCTAACCCGGTGAAACCCCGTCTCTACTAAAAAATACAAAAAACTAGCCGGGCGAGGTGGCGGGCACTTGTAGTCCCAGCTACTTGGGAGGCTGAGGCAGGAGAATGGCGTAAACCCGGGAGGCGGAGCTTGCAGTGAGCTGAGATCCGGCCACTGCACTCCAGCCTGGGCGACAGAGCGAGACTCCGTCTCAAAAAAAAAAAAAAAAAAAGAAAAAAA
>NW_022299999.1:0-1679 GCF_002776525.5 Piliocolobus tephrosceles
AAAAAAAAAAAAAAAAAAAAAAAAAACTAAAAACAAAAGGCCAAAAGTGCCCAGCAGAGCACGGCAGTCTGGGCCATGCCATCTCTGCCCCAGACCTGCGCTCCACAGTGTCCATCTCTGTTCCGCTGGGGACCTACTCCAGGACTCCACTAGGACCCCACCTGCACATTGGGAAACATCCTCCCACCTCCGTGGCCCCCTTAAGAGCTCCTGGGAGAAGCAGTGAGGCCCAGGGGAGAGGGCTGAACAGAACCAGCGGCCCCAGGAAGACCAGAGTAAGCTCTAAGCTGTGCCTTTGAGGGACAGAGGTTCCCAGGCCACCAGGAGGACCCCAGGGGCGCAGGACCTTGCTCCAGTCAGCCAGGGTCGGTCCCGAAGGGGACCTGCCCAGTTTTTCCTGCCAGTGTGAGCACAGCATGGGGTGGGGACACACCCCTGTGGGGAGCCGGATGTGGGGGCATGGAGCTGGCGGGCGGGAGCGTCCCCAGACAAGGCCTGGCAGGGGGGTCTCTCCAGCTCGAGCTCAGAGCTGCCTGCGCGGAATTCCCGGTTTGGCTTCAGAAGGAATTCAAGCCCCAGCCTGCCTGGCCTCCTGCTCCGCGCCTGAGAATCACTCCTCCTTAATTTCCAGAGACCACAGCGAGCTGTAAACTTTAAAACTCTAATGAGGAAATGCGTTGTGTTTCCCCTGCTGGTGCCTCCCGGTCAATTGTTAGAGTGGTCAATAAAAATGGGTTTTATAGTTTGGAAGCCAGGCGTTTCAGAATTCCCTTTTGGGACAGCCCTGGCGCCACACCTGGCCCTGGTCACCTGGGCAGGACCCATGTGTCCGGCATGCTGGTGGGTGGGCAGCAGAGGGAGGCAGGCCGCCGTCCCGGCCCTCCCGCTGCGTCCCCGCCCTGGGCTTCCTCCTGAGAGGACAGCGGAACCCCCTTCACCGCCAGCCTATGGAAGCCGCGGTGACCGGACGGAGGGCCCTCGCATCAGTACGATTGAGGCACACATAGGCTGAGCTGGCGGCCATGAGGCTGCCCGCGCACGGGAAGGACCCGCGTGCCTGAGGGCTCCATGTCAGGGCCTGGAGTTGCCACCCGCGTGGACGGTGAGCCCGGAAGCGCAAGGCTGGCCGGGGTCGCCGCGCGCCTCTCCGCTCAGAGGGGTCTCTCCCTCACCACGGGCCTGAGATGCCCGCGAACCCCCTACCCGAGAGAGGCCGCCCTCGGGGCCACCTGGCGGTCGCGCTCGGGTACCGGGCAAGGCCTGGGTCTGGCTGCGCAGGGAGCTTGGAATTCCCCGGGTGGCCGGAGGGAGAAGGGGCGGGACGACCGCGGAGAGACGCTGAGCGCCCGGAGGGCGCACGGACGGCGGCGGCGACGGAGCTGGACTCCCCCTCCCCCGCGCGGCCACCTGGCCTCCCCCGCCCCGGCGCTGCCGGCGACCAGCGCCCCCTGCCGCGAAGCGCGCCGCCGCGGGGACCCGCCCCCGGACCCCCGCGCCCGGCACCGCCCACGCCCCGCCCCCACGTGGGCGCGGCCCAATCCCTGGGCGGCCGGCGCGCGCGTCACGAGCTGCCATTGTTATGCAAATATAAAGAAGGTAAAAGGCGCCCCGGCGCGGCAGGCGAGCGAGTGCTGCGGCGCGTGGGGAGGCGCCTGGGAACCGCGTGGGAGCCGCAGCCG
>NW_022300001.1:0-5693 GCF_002776525.5 Piliocolobus tephrosceles
AAAAAAAAAAAAAAAAAAAAGGTTTTTGCAGGCAGTATGCTTGGTGAAAGTCATCGCCATTCTCCATTCTCTATTAACCAGACACAATGCACTGCAGAAGGCCGCAGGGACCCCTGCCCAAGAAAGCCTGGGTATCGTCCGGGTTTCCCCACACTGAGACAGCCTGAGATGTGGCCTTGTGGGAAGGGAAAGACCTTAAAGCCCCCCAGCCCGACACCTGTAAAGGGTGTGCCTGAGGATTAGTGAAAGAGGAAGGCCTCTGTGCGGTTGAGAGAAGAGGAAGGCATCTGTCTCCTGCACATCCCTGGGAATGGAATGGCTCAGTATAAAACCGACCATACATTCTATTCTGAGGTAGGAGAAAACCGCCATATGGTTGGAGGTGAGACATGATGGCAGCAATACTGCTCTGTTACTCTTTTCTTTCTTTTTTTTTTCTTTTTGAGACGGAGTCTCACTCTGTCGCCCAGGCAGCTGGAGTGCAGTGGCACGATGCTCCGCCTCCCAGGTTCATGCCATTCTCCTGCCTCAGCCTCCCGAGTAGCTGGGACTACAGATGCCGCCACCACGCCCGACTAATTTTTTTGTATTTTTAGTAGAGACGGGGTTTCACTGTGTTAGCCAGGACGGTCTCAATCTCCTGACCTCGTGATCTGCCCGCCTCGGCCTCCCAAAGTGCTGGGATTACAGGCGTGAGCCACCGCGCCCGGCCGCTCTGTTACTCTTTACTGCACTGAGATGTTTACGTAAAGTTAAACATAAATCTAGCCTACGTGCACAACCAGGCACAGCACCTTTCCTTAAACTTATTTATGACACAGATTCCTTTGCTCACATGCTTTCCTACTGACCCTCTCCCCACCATCACCCTACTCATACCACATTCCCCCTGCCAAGAAGGTAAAGATAGTGATCAATAAATACTGAGGGAACTCAGAGACCGGGGCCGGTGCAGGTCCTCACTTACTAAGTGCCGGTCCCCTGGGCCCATTTTTCTTCCTCTGTACTTTGTCTCTGTGTCTTTTCTCAGTCTCTCATCTCCACCTTGTGAGAAATACCCACAGGCGTGGAGGGGCAGGCCCCCTTCAACAAATAGCACCTGACCCTTGGCCTAGGTGTTGGGGACATATTGGGCATTTGAGGGGCTATGGGGACTGGAGAAGGGAGCAGCTCAGTAAGCCTGAGTACTGTCTTGTGGGAATGCACCTGTATTGTCAGAGACAGAGGGATATCTTTAAAATCGTATATAAGTAACTAATTTTTTTAATGTGGGCAACAATTTAAGAATTTTTTTTACTGTTGAGAGTTTCAAATAAAATGTGTCTGCGACTTGTATTCAGCTGTGGAGAGAGATGGAGAGGTAGCATGTGCTGTGAGATTATGTTTTTCTTTTTTGCAACGCACAGTGTCTTGTATAATTGTCACCCTAACTCTGTGAGGCAGACTGGGCAGGTCGGCCGTGCCCATCTGATAGATTAGGAAAAGTAAGGCCCAGATGAGTGACGCGCTTTGCAGGCGTCACACAGCAGTGGCAGAGCATGGATTTAAACTCAGGTACTGCCAGACAGGGTGGCTCATGCCTGTAATCCCAGGGAGGTCAAGGTGGGAGGACTGCTTGAGGCCAGGAATTCAAAACCAGCTTGGGCGACAAAGCAAGATCTCATCTGTACAAAAATAAGAAAAAATTTGCCAAGCTATGGTGGTGTTTAACTGTAGTCCCAGCTACTCGAGAGGCTGAGGTGGGAGGATCGCTTGAGCCCAGGAGATGGAGGCTGCAGCAAACTATGATCGCGCTATTGCACTCCAGCCTGGGCAACAGAACAAGACCTTGCCTCAAAATAAATAAATACAAATAAATAAACTCAGGTGTCTCTGATTCCAAAGGTTGTCCTCTCTGCTCTGCTATGTCAAGGCTGTGTAGTGAGTGAGAGAAGAGGTGGGCAGCTCGTGGGACTGGGAGCCACTCCGCACTTTTCACCAGGAGAGCTGAGCCACCCCGTCACCTGAACTCTCAGCACCTAGAGAAAAGCTAAGGGTGGAGATAAGGTTGCTGAGGTGCTGATGGGACATGTGACACGAAGGTTTCTGCAGCTCCAAAGATGACCCCCACCTCTCTGCGGCTGGCCAGTGGAATGCAGAAAAGTAGAGTCCGCCGGGCGTCGGTGATAAACGGATTCCAGTGTCACTCCCAGGAGCTCCAGACTGAGACCTGCCCCACCTCAGAGGCCCCCTTCCCATCCATGGGTTTCCTGTGTCTCACTCAGTCTGATTCCTCACCCTCCAAAGGGTCCTCGTGTCACTGGAGCTTGTCTGCTTCTTGGGGTCCCACAGCTCAAACCTCCAGTGGGGGAAGTGTAGCCTAGATGCCTCCCATCCTACCCGCCCCCTCCGCAGGACAGGAGCAAACCAGTTTGCTGTAGACCCTGCCTTCAAGACCACCTGGCATTCCTGGTCCCCTAAAAGAGGCCTAGGAGAAGCTATTTGGGGCTAAAGACAAACCTCCCCAGCTCATCTCCAGCTTCTGAACACCAGGACACAAACACGCATTGGAAACACCTGTTTAGTGTCTCCCCTGGCACAGGACTCCCGGCTTTACTACCAACCCACTCCCTGGGCTTAATCACGCACTGCCCAGAAACAGGTGCCCCAAGCACCAGTTTGTGGGGACAGACCCAGCCTTTCCAAGGGAAGTAAACAGAAATCACCCGCCTCTAGGACTGAGTTTGTGTTGGTTTTTGAGGTGAAGTCTCACTCTGTCACCCAGGCTGGAGTGCAATGGCACTTTCTCCGCTCACTGCAACCTCCACCTCCCGGGTTCAAGCAATTCTCCTGCCTCAGCCTCCCAAGTATCTGGGATTACAGGCACCCACCACCATACCAGCTAATTTTTGTATTTTTATTAGAGACAGGGTTTCGCCATGTTGGCCAGGCTGGTCTTGAACTCCTGACCTCGGGTGATCCACCCGCTTCAGTCTCCCAAAGTGCCGGGATTACAAGTGTGAGCCACTGAGCCCGGCCAGGACTCAGTTTTGTTCTTTTCTTTTCTTTAGCTTTTTTTTTTTAGAAGCAAGGGTCTCACTATGTTGCCCAGGCTGCTCTCGAACTCCTGGGCTCAAGCAATCCTCCAGCCTCAGCCTCCCAAGTGGTTAGGGTTACAGATGTGTGTCACTGTGTCCGGCTTTATTGTTTTGTTTTTTTAATCCCTGACGCATCGTAACATGATGAAGTTTTACTTGCCAGGCTTTTCCTAGCGAAGCAATTATTTTTTAGGTAGAATTATGCCTGCAGTCTATTGTGAAAGAAGCAGAAGTTACTGGAAAGTTGGAGTGATTGCCCAAGTCCCCAGAAGGAGGGGGCAGCCATTAGTGCAGCTGTCTGTGGGCCTGAGAAGCAGTTTCTAGAACTTTCCTCATCCCACCCTTCAGTCCTGTCTTATTAGAAGCCCAATTCTGTCCTTGTTCGGGAACAGTGTAGCGTGAATACAGCCCCATGCTGGGCTCTGACAGCTGACAGGACCACCAAAATGAGGCCCGTGGATGGTGGAGGGAACCTGCACTCACCAACCACCTGTCATTATTTGGTACTGACCCGTTTAACCCTTATGTTGACCTGACAATAGGCATTATTACCCCATTTTACTGGTAAGCAACTTGAGGCCCAGAGAGACAGAGCAACTTGGCCAAGATCACACACCCTTTAAGAGGCAGAGCTGAGATTTGAACAGAGGTCTGTGTAATTGCAAAATCTATGACCTGGGCAAAACTCTCAGGAGAGACGGACTGAGTTGACTCAAACCACCATGTACTGGTCCCAGACCAAATGGGGGACAGGCCTCTTGCACAGCCAGGAGCACCCACCCAAGGACCAAGATTTCTTCCGAGAGTTCTGTCTCACCCACCGGCCTGGAGTGTGGGGTGGGGAAGAACCCAGCCTGGCCTTGGGCTGGGCCACTGCCCTGTCTTCCCACACCTGGTCAGCCAGCGCCTTCCCAAAACAAGCATGCAGTGTCGCCCAGGTAAGGAGAGAGCCTCTGGCGCCACCTGCTGGAGATACGGTAGCAGCACCCTCCGGGGACCCTGAATACCCAGAGTAGGTCTGGGGAGGCTGGGGTGAGATGTAACGGGGGACAGGGAAGCGGTCAGTGCGTCTCACAGGCGATTAGCTCCTATACTTGACCCCATGAACAGGTGTGAGTATTCCTCCTTCTAGAACCTCAGAAAGTTGCAGCTGGAAGGCTTAAAGCAGGGAACTGATCTTGCAAGGATGGATGGGTGATTGGATGGGTGTATGGGTGTGTGTGTGTATGGGTGGATGGGTGGGTGGATGGATGGGTGGGTGGATGGATGAATGGGTGGGTGAGAGGATGGATGGGTGGATGGATGGATGGGTGGGTGGGTGAGTGGGTGGATGGGTGTGTGTGTGTATGGGTGGATGGGTGGATGGGTGGGTGGGTGGATGGATGAATGGGTGGGTGAGAGGATGGATGGATGGATGGATGGATGGATGGATGGATGGATGGATGGGTGGGCGAGCGGATGAATGGATGGATGGATGAAAGCATGGATAAAGGCATGTCTTCTGCTAAGGGCCAGACCAGGAGAAGGTCTAGCTAGTTGCCGTGCATGGAAACAAGGCCGTTTTCTGCACAATGTCCTGGCTGTTTGAGTTCAGAGAGGAAGAAGAGCAGAGGAGCCATCTGGGGCCTCACGTCATCCCTATTTTCCATCAGCCTGAAATTTTCATATCAATCATTACCATTAGCGAGGGCTGCAATGATAAACCTCTCCGTCTTCCTTCTCCCAGCCTTGCTGCTGGCACAGGCTTCAGTGATGGGGAGACGGGGACAGGGCTCACCCTGACCCCAGGAACCTGGCAGAGGCAGGCAGTTCAGCTCTGGAGAGGAAAAGAGGCAATCCAGGGCTGTCCCCACAGCTCACATAGATCAAGTGTGTGCCATGTATCGAATCCTCTGCCCAGCACACTGCAGACATGGTCTCATTGACCCTGGCCACGACCTATGAGGGAGGAAGGGAGGGAAGTTTATACCCGGAGTGAGACATCAGTGTCTCCCAGTCCTCTGTGTGCATAGAAGTCCCCAGGACCCAGTCCCGCTGACACCTTCTCCTGTGTAGGCCATGAAGGGAGAAGCATCAGGGGCTGACGAAGCTAGCCACTTCCAGAGCCAGACTGGCTGGCCTAGTGGTCACTGATCAACAGTGTCATCTCGAGTAAGTTACTCTCCTTCTCTGAGCCTCAGTTTCCCCAGGGCACAGGCAGAATAACAGCATGTGTGGATTCTGACTGGTGGCTGGGACATAAGCTTGTTACATTAAAAAAAAAAATGTATATATATATATATATATATAAATTTCAGGCCGGGCGCGGTGGCTCACGCCTGTAATGGCAGCATTAAGGGAGGCCGAGACGGGCGGATCACGAGGTCAGGAGATCGAGACCATCCTGGCTAACACGGTGAAACCCCGTCTCTACTAAAAATACAAAAACTAGCCGGGCGAGGTGGCGGGCGCCTGTAGTCCCAGCTACTCCGGAGGCTGAGGCAGGAGAATGGCATAAACCCGGGAGGCAGAGCTTGCAGTGAGCTGAGATCCGGCCACTGCACTCCAGTCCGGGCGACAGAGCGAGACTCCGCCTCAAAAAAAAAAAAAAAAAAAAAAAAAAAAAAAAAAAAAAAA
>NW_022300002.1:0-8199 GCF_002776525.5 Piliocolobus tephrosceles
AAAAAAAAAAAAAAAAAAAAAAAAAAAAAAAAAAAAAAAAAGAACTCGTAAAGCAAATGCTGAACCCAAAGGAGGGAAGCTAATGGTGAGATCTCAGGCATGGGTGGTGCATTTCAGGGGCCTGAAGAGGCCTCCATCACGGTAGGATGCTATGTTCATCTTAGATATAAGTGATGGGAGGGATGGGCAGTTGCCTTGTTACCCAGGACTGTCTCTCCCACCCAGAATCAGAACCTAAGTTATTTCTCAGCCTCGGACCTTCTTGGATTGGATTTGAAAGAGCAGTCTGTCTTCTCTTAGAACAGGACACCTAGTTCCCATCTTTGGAGCTTGGCAGATTTTCTTGGGTCTGTGTGGGGTGGTGCTCATTGTCAGCTACTGGTGCAAAGGCAAGTTCTCCCAGGCAGACATTTGGAAGTCGTTAAGTCAAAGTACGGTTGACTCAGATACAAAGCATGCCAGAGCTAGAAAAGACCTTGGAGAACTTTGTGGTCCAGCCCCAATGCTTACAGATCAGTCCCCAAGAGATCCCCCTCCAGAAGGAGTTGGAGTAAGCCAAGCTCCTCCAACTTGCTGTGTTGGGAGAGCATGGGGTGTGGTCAGGAGAGACACGAAGTTTGGGTCCCCTCCAAGCAAGGCCTAAGATGAAACACATGGGAACCAAGAATGGAACTAAAAGAGTGAGGACCTAGGTCCTTCCGTGTGACCATTATAATGGGCTTTGACTTCGGGGCAACCCCTTCCTTGCGTCGTTCCCTTTGCCCCATGGTTACTGGAGGGACAAATCTTCAGAACTTGCTAAGAGGGTGTATGCAATTGTGAACCAGAAGGCAAGCAGTGCTCTGTGGGAAGCTGAAGGCTGACTGAAACAAGAGGGTAGACCAATGAATAATAACAGAACTGTTTACTGGGGGTCCTTCAACCATGGAGCTCGGAGAGGTTCAGTAATTTTTCCCATGTCACACAGCTACTAAGTGTTGGCACCAGAGTCCAAATCTACAGCCTCCTGGCTCTTAAAGTCATTCAACCAAATAAATAGTCAGGGGATGGGAGCACAGACGGGGAAAGAAAGCAAGACATGGCTCTGTCTCACTGGTGTGCAGGGTTGATACTCAAGGAAGCTCCCAGAAGGAGGTGCTGTGTGTAGGATCTGGAAGGAGAGGAGCAGCAAGGCTTATGGTGAAGGGAAGGAGGATGGTTCAAATGGGGGAATCAGGTGGGAGCCAGTTGGGGTGCAGCTGCTCTGGGCACTAACGGCATGTGGTGGTTGCACCTGGAAGCTACCAGCAGGTGGCAGTATTTCAGAACAAGAAGAGCATCAAGTCGGTTAGGATAGTGATAGAAAGTAGAGATGCTGAGCTCTTAGTGTGTATCCAGGCATTGTCGTAAACATATTATACAGAGCATTTCGTTGAAGCTGCACAACAACTCTTTGAGTTAGGTACTATTATTAGCTTCATTTTCTACATGAGAAGGGTTTAGTAAGTTTCTCAAGGCCCCAGAGGCAGGAAATACTGGAACCAAGATTCGTACCAGGCAGTCTAAACCCAGGCCTAACTCTCTGTAGTTGTAACATCATAACTCAACCGATAGGCAGATACTGCATTTCTACCCTGCACTCAGCATTGCACTGGGCTGGGGACTCCAAAGAAATCTAGACAATATCCTTGCTTCCGGGGCCCAGCCAACTGATTGGGTTTTACAAATGAATGATTCTAAACCTCATAATGATTGGCAATAGGTACACGCAGGGCAGCAGGTGGTGGGGCTGAGCACTGACCAGAGTCCTCAGACCCAGACTCGAAGCCTGGCTCCTTCATTTGCTGGCTGGGTGGCCTTGGGTATGTTCACTGATGTCAGAGGGCCTCAGTTTTTTCATCCATCTATAATTGGGTATAATATTGACCTCATGAGGATGAAATGTGGGAACACATGTAGAGAATTAGGCATGGAGTAGGTCATGTGTTCTACTGAAATGACGGCAAATATCAAATACAAAAGGCAATGGGAGCCCAGAGGAGCAGTCTTGAAGTAAGTTTCCAAGACTGAGCAGTTTGGCTGACAGAGGAGGGTGAGGAGTGCAGCCTAGGAGGGGAGCACTGACAAGCCATGCAGATTAACAGTCCATGATGCCTGAGAAAGCACGAATGGGGAGGAAAGGAGCTCAGTGAGCACACTGGAATTCCATGGAACCAGGCACTTCCGTGGGCTTGAGGACTGGGAAACATCACCTTCAGAGGGTTTCAAAACGAGCTGGATTTAAACAAGGAAGTAGATGGCACCGGGCACTCCATCAGCACACGGTCATTCAACCAGCATCTCCTGGGCCCACTAAGTGCCAACCACGCTTCTTGAGTTGGTCCAGCCTGGGCTTTTCTTCCTGCACTGTAGGGGTATCTCTGCAGTTGCTCAAAGCACTGTCTTCCCCTCAACTGGACCCAACCTGCTCCAGCCCCTGCTCTGCCCAGAATGTCTGTGAGCAACCTGGTTCTTGTCAGAAGTTCCTGACAAGCTCTGCAAAATCCACTCCTCTTGTGACTCCACCAGACATACCTCCAGGGGAAGAAAGGGCACCCCACCAGGGCAGGAGGTGGCAAGACAGTCTCTGCCCCCCCGGGAAGGGTGAGTCATTCAGGGAAGATGCCTGCCTCAGGCATTGAGGGAGATGAGGAGGAGCCCCATGTATCTGCAAGCACAGGGTCACCTCAGGGCATGCAGAGCTGGAAGAAGCCGAGGCGTTCAAGCAGCAGGGCCTGTGCCTCCTGTCCGCCTCCATTTCTGACTTCCAAGTCTTCAGAAGCGACAGCTAGGACATCCTCTGGCTCCCCTCCAGCCACACTGTGCCTCCTGCACAGACACCTCCCTCTGATTCTAGCCCTCCTTCTCGAGATATGCAGGAACAAAGGCCGGTGACTCTTCAGGGTGGATGGGGGTTGACATGAGGGTGCATCTGGCTCTGGTGCTATCTGCACAGAAGTGCATTCCTTCCCTAGGCCCCGCACCCACACCCAGAAACATCATCATTCATTCCATCTTACACACAGCTGGGGCTGGGAGAGGCCATGACAGGTGGGCCAGCAGTGGAGGTGGGGATGGGGTGCCGCGATCTTCTCCCAACCCCCCCGAAAGACAGATATGTCCCCTCTGAACATGCTGGGGGAGATTATTTTAACAAGCACTTTTGTACCAGGAAATCAGTGTGTTTAACCTAACAAGCAAAGAACAGCCCAGCGGGGCCCATAAATCTAGTTCCCACCTATTAATTTTACGGCCTACATAAAGCAGTGTTGAAGTCCAAAGTATATGTGACCTAAAAAGGCATTGCTCATTCTGACACATATACGACGTGGCCAGGACTCGAACCCTGACCCTGACCCTCACTCCAGGAAGCCAGCTCCCAAGCCTTACAGAGTGCAGAGGCTCATGCTGCAGAAACACATCCAGGCTCCTTTTGGAAGAACAGGACAGCTGGAGGTAACAACTGTGGAGAGGGCTGGAGGACGTGGGCACCGCCAAGGCTGGGTTAGTGAGGACACCCTGCTAGAGACCCCAACCGCTCCCAGGGCTGACGTGTACAGTAGTTCAGGTTGGTCACTGCCCAAAGACACCCAGATGAGAGGACAAGTGGAGGCTGAAATCCAACCTGCACCCCATTTACCATGCGTGTCCCACAGGGACAGGGCTGCCTCTGCCTAGAGAGGGGCCTTTTAAAAAATCCATGCAAAGGTACTATACAGATTGTCAGCTCCATTGGATAAATCTTGATTCCCATTCTAACTGTTTCAAATATTGAACTCTAACGAGTGACTCACCGTACTCCCAAACCAATTACACACTTTCCCACCAGGGAAATCTGTGACCACTGTCGACACCTAATATCAGTTCCATGGGATCATCCCCAACCCCAAGCATGATTTAATAGGGTCACCCACCACGCAATGACCACAACTGGGCTACTCTGGCCACTCATAGCAACTGTACATTGATCCCCACAAAGTCATTAGGACACGAACAACCTCAAAGCTAAGCCAGCTCAATCCCATGTCGACACTACAACAGAAGAAACAAGCTAAGGAACCCGAATGCCAGCGACCCACTTACTACACCCCTGGCCACATGCCGATTCTCCAACCCTGAGTGCACAGCAGTGCTGAGTACCTGCTGTTTTGCCCCTTTAGACTCATGCCCCACCCTGCTCACCCTGTCTGTACTCAGGAGGCTGACCTTCAGGAGATGGTCACCTCCCCTGCCCTCTAGCTCAGCTGGGGTTCCCAAATAGAAACCCCTACTAGTGAGCTAAGGCAGGGAACCCCCACTGCAGAGACATGCGCTCTCTGTCAGGGCTTTTGCTTTATCTCCAGGAGTCATGTGGAATTCATGCTCCATAGTCTATTTTTGTTAGCTTTACCACTGAAGAGTCTTTCTGAGGTTGGGTTCTCAGGAGGAAGCCTGAGACAAGGGTGTGAGAGCAAGTCCTTGTACTTGGGCTGTGATTCCAGGAAACAACACAGGGCAGTGTTGCTGTGAGCTGGGGAAGGAAGGAAACCCACCCCAGGTAGATAAATGAGCAAGACACGATTGCAGGCAAGGCACTCAGGCAGGCTAAGGCCCTGCAGCTGGGATATTTATCTCCCAATTCCTGCCTGTCTTCTTGTTGGGCTATTACTGGGCATTGGCTTGGGCCGTTCTGACTTGCTCAGTGCAGATTGAGCCTGCTCCCCCAGCCAATACCCTCAGACAGAGTCATAGGTGCTGCGACACAAAACTGTCAGCATATTAAGGATGGTGAAGACCAAGGGTGTGTGGGCAGTAGCATTTGCTGCATTGTTTTTGCCCAAATATTCAAGTAAGTTCCATCATTGAGTCCCCTGGTTTCTGCATTCCCTAAGAAGCCCAGTTTAAGAAATCCATTCCCAGGACTTCCCACTCAAAACGAAGTATACTCCATAAACTCGCTTTCCACCAATTCCTACAGCCCATTCTCACCTTGTGTCACAGTGACAGCGACCTCCAACCCCACTGCATGTGGAACCCTGGCCCAAGTTGTCAGCTCATTCTGACTTAGCCTCCAAGTGTCTGCTTATGAGGCTTCCTTCCTCTAGGAGTCTTCCTTGAGAGACTCCTCATTGCCCTCTTTCTCCAACTTCATCCACACCCTAACCCCTCCAACTGAACCTCAAACACACACTGCCTACCCCAAATCTGGCTGTACCCTGACCCTCAAACCTATGAACACAATAAGCAAACACTCTCACACTGCAAGCACAGCTGCACCTTGAATCGTCAATCACAAGTGACCCTAAATCATGCGGATCCCCCGACTCCAACTACACACTGATGCCTCAGTTTCATCCCTAACCACACACTGACCCAAGACACAACCACACTGGAACGTTTAGCCACGTGTTTCTCCCCGAACTCAGTCACACATGGTGATGCCCCAACCCCTAATACGCGCCGGCTCCCTGTCCCAGACAACACACGCGCAAACCCTCTCAGTTCTAGAAGACACAGATCCACCAAGCCCCAGCTCTTTGCCAGCTGCCCAACCACAGGCTGACTCCAATCTCAATCATGGCCTGTCACTCCCATCTCCAGCCTCCCATGGATCCTAACCCCGTAATTAGAGCCCCTGACACAGACACCCCAAGCTAAACACTCACTGACTCCATGAACCTTAACCAAACAATGACCTCAATCCCAGCCAACCCAAGACCTTAAAACAAGGCCACACCCTTAACCCCAGAACTTCACCTCATACGAAGCCTTGCCAAGCCTTACCAAAGCTGATCCACCAAACCTAACCTCAGACCAACCCTCAGTGTATCAAGCTTACACTGATCTTCAAACCCCATCCATACCCTAACTTCCAGCCCAAGTCTACCTAACAGAGACATGCCAACCCCGAAGCCAAATGTCACACTAATACTCAACCTGGCTGCAAGCAGAACACCCCATGCCAAACCTCACTGCCCCTCCATTTAAAGAGAGGGCACTCTGATGGCAGCCCTAAGCTTGCCTATGGTTCACTGATCCCGTAGCCACATTGAACCCCCAGCTACACTGGGCCTTCGAGTCCTGTACACACACCAAACCACCACCAAACATGCCCAGCCCAACCTCATTCAGTGCCCTTCGGTCTCATCCACACCTCAAGGGACCTCTAATTCCATTGTCACAGAGACTACCCAAGTTGAACTGCATACTTCTTCTCTAGCACAGCTTCACCCCAGAGACCCCGTGACCCCACACAGGCCCCCCCTCCCACCCACCATAGGGATCATGTTCAAAGGGGGACGTCTGCAGCCTCAGTGGTCAGCAGCACCATTCCTGGCTCCTGACACCCTCCTTCGTGTTCATCTCCGCAACTCAGGGAAGGCACCGGAAGCTGTTGCCCAGCAGCACTGGGACAGCCCAACAATGTTCCTCCTTTTGTCTGTACCTCTCTCTTGACTATCAAGTTCCTCTCCAGAATGCTGGCCTCTTCCATGCGGTGCAATTCCCTTGTTCCTAGTTTGGGTCCCCAGGGCCCACCTTGGTAGGCTATACTGAGCTGGGTCATGCTTGTCTGTGCAGCCTGCAGGGCAGAGGGGTCCAGAGCCTGGGCAGTTGTCCTGCTCAGTTGCCCACAGGTTTCATGATCTTGGCTGGTCACTTCTCCTCTCTGGGACTTATTTGATCCTGTGCATCAGAGGTCAGCACACTACTGCCTGCTGATCAAAACCCACCCTGCCCACTCAGTGACCTATTATCCAAGGCTGCCTTTGCACTACAGTGGTAGAGGACAGTAGTTTCAAAAGAAACTATGTGGGGCTCAAAGCCCAAAATATTGACTCTCTGACCCTTATAGAAAAAGCTTGCAGCCCCCCTGTTTTGCATCCCCTACCTTCCTTTTAGAGGATGTAATCATACTGGAGAGCTGTCCGTGTGAAGGCCTGAAAACAGAATACCCCCTTCCTTCTCTGGGCTTCTCCAGGAAGATGCTCTTTAGTAACGTGTTGATTATTCATTATACTGATAATAAAGCTTGTGATTTCCTGCCGCTCTCCCTGTGGAGAAGGGACTGAAGGAAGACCACAGGGTCAGAGACAAGGCCTCAGGGGTTTGATAGCAATATCGGGATGCCCCAGTCTCTGTTTATTGTGGAGGTTCTTCCAACATTATTGCTTTTGTTTATTGAAACCCAACCCCCATGGCACTTAGCACCCTTGGCAGTGGGCCCAGACCTGCCCAGGCCCCAGCCTGCCACTCCTGGCCAAGAAGGGAGGGGGTAGAGAGAGCACTGGCCAGGCCCCATTCTGGAATCCTGTTTGCTTACAGCCTAAGGCGCCCCCGCTGGCCCCCCTTCTTAACGTCTTGCTTACAAGACAGCATTTGGAGACAATTTCTCATCAGACCTTCTTGTAAACATCCTCCTGGATGCAGCCAGCCTGAGGAGCCCTTATTGGAAACACCTGTGCCCGACACAGGCCTGGTGAGTGACAGCTTGCAGAGCCGCCGCTGCCCCCCTGCCAGGCCTGGGGCTGGTGAAATAGGTGGGATGGGAGATGGAGAAGAGGGTTCGGGTGGGGAGCAGCCTCCTCCCGACATGGGCTTACCCACAGGGCCAGTGTTGCTGAGGCAGTGCTCCTCCCCTTTCAGCGTGGGAGACTCAGGGAGGTCAGGAAGGCCTAGTGCACAGAAATCTCTCATCAGTTCATTCTGGTGGTGCCCCAATTTCCCTACATTAGTCACTCCTTTGAGTTACACATGGTCCTCTTCAGGTTCTCTAAATAAAATGCCAGCTACCCTTCTTCCTCATGCCTACATCCCTGGGAGCATCGACACACTGAGTTTCTCACCACTTTACATGAATGAGAATATTCAAGACTTTCAGCACTGTCCAACCTTGAGGAGTGATACCTGGGGAGAGGCAGATCTGAGGCTCCCTTCATGGGCTTTTCAAGCTGGAAGGAACCTTGCCATGCCCATAGAGTTATGGAAAAGCACAGCCTGAGCCCACCGGCCACGTCTTCCTCCACAGGGCAGTTGCAAGCCATCTTCCCTGCACCAACCAAACATTGTAGCTGGTGTTGATCCAAATCTCCATTGTACTAAGAGAAGGCAGGAGGAGAAAGGAAGGAGTAGGAGGAAGAGGACCTACATCAATCCTTGGCCATGTACATCCTGCCACTGGTCTTTTTTTTTTTTTTTTTTTTT
>NW_022300004.1:0-2069 GCF_002776525.5 Piliocolobus tephrosceles
GGGGAGGGAGGAGGGATTGCACTCGGAGTTATACCTGATGTAAATGACGAGTTGATGGGTGCTGACGAGTTGATGGGTGCAGCACACCAACATGGCACAAGTATACATATGTAACAAACCTGCACGTTATGCACATGTACCCTAGAACTTAAAGTATAATAAATAAGTAAATAAATAAATAAATAATAAAAATAAAAATAACACCAAAAAAAAAAAAAGTTGATGTACTCATCATGACTCTCCTATGATATAAACTTAACATGTGTCAAGGATTTAATTTGGCCAGGCACGGTGGCTCACGCCTGTAATCCCAGTACTTTGGGAGGCTGAAGTGGGAGGATCACTTGAGGCCAGGAATTCAAGACCAACCTGGGCAACACAGAAAGACCCTGTCTCCACAAAAAATAAAAATAAATTTAAAAATTAGCTGAGTGTGGTGGTGCACACCTGTAGCAGACCTAGCTTCTGAGGAGGCTGAGATGAGAGCATCACTTGAGTCCAGGAGTTTGAGGTTACAAGGAGCTATGACTGTGCCACTGCACTCCAGTCTGGGTGACAAAGTGAGACCCTGTCTCAAAAAAAAAAAAAGGAAAAGGAAAAAAATATTTAATTCATGAGGGAGCCAGTAAAATATTACAACCAATTTAAAGGAGAACTCAAAGTATCACAAATAATAGTCAGATAAAGAATGTTGATTTTAGAAACGGATGTAAAACTGGTCAATATCCATGGGGCAGTAGTCAGTTGCAATTCACCAGACACAATTTGCATTTCTGTGAACAGGAATTATTTGCATTGCTATGATGTTTCTACAATTTAAATCTATCTTGAGAGGGTTGAGAAATAGTCTAGTCAAAGACAATAAAAGCCAGAGATAAGCTGGATGAATAAGTTATTCAGGACACCCCCGAAGTTTCAACATCGTTCACAGTTTCTTCCTACACTTGTAATTGGTTCCCTACCTTCCTCCCTCCTAGAATTTCCCTTCTGCACGTTCCTACTGCCCTGTTTGAACCAGCTGACCCAAGCTTCCTCCCATGTTATGGTGATGAGCCAGGGCTGAAAGCCTAACCTGGGAGAGCGTACTCATCACCTAGGCTGAGCCAAACAAGTGCTCCCAAGGCTTGAACACTGCTTCTACAGGGGTGGACATTGACATTGTCAGACTCGGGCAGGCAGATTCAGGCAGGCACACCCAGGGCTGGTAGTCATAATGGGCCTTGTAAAAGATAACCAAGCATTTTCTGTAAAAGGTAACAGATTAGGAATACAAAGAGAAAAAATTGTAGTCCAGTGAGAAAGACAGAGTGCCTGTCCAATGAGCTGGCAGTTCCTGGGATGACTTCCTGCATTTGGGTTCCATGAGAGTCCTCCTTTATGCCTGAATCAGTTTGGGTGGGTATCTGTCCCACTAATTGCCTATCTGAGAGAATAGCTGACGTACAAGATGTATGACGACCTACAGGGCTGAGGTGTACATCTCAACCCTCCCAGGATCTGTGTTGGCACCACAGGGCCTTGTATCAGCCCTAGAAGGCAGGGGCAGGGTAGTCTGTGACCCAGCAGAAAAAAAACAAATACCTGACTTGCTCTATGCTGTTGGACACTCACCTCATCTCCTGTGAACAGGTTTTTTCATCTTCAAAATGGGGGACAACGCTCCTTCCGCTTGCCTCCCAGGGTCCCATGGAGCCCAGTGAGAACCATGGAGGCGAGTCTATTGCCAAGGCCAGTCTTGAGGCAGGAGCTGAGCCCACAGTTCTGTCAGGGCAGGAGAGCTTGGCTTGATGTGAAAAGTGCTTTGGTGCTGGGCGCAGGGGCTCACGCCTATAATCCCAGCACTTTGAGAGGCTGAGACGGGTGGATTACCTGAGGTCAGGAGTTCAAGACCAGCCTGGTCAACATAGTGAGACCCCATCTCTACTAAAAATACAAAAATTAGCCGGGCATGGTGGCACCTGCCTGTAGTCCCAGCTACTTGGGAGGCTGAGGCAGGATAATTGCTTGAACCCAGGAGGCAGAGGTTGCAGTGAGCTGAGATCATGCCACTGTACTCCAGCCTGGGCGAC
>NW_022300006.1:0-8995 GCF_002776525.5 Piliocolobus tephrosceles
GGAGGGATTGCATTGGGAGTTATACCTGATATAAATGACGAATTGATGGGTGCTGACGAGTTGATGGGTGCAGCACACCAACATGGCACAAGTATACATATGTAACAAACCTGCACATTATGCACATGTACCCTAGAACTTAAAGTATTATAATAAAAAAAATTTAAAAAAAAAAGGAAGAAAAAAAAAAAAGATAAGCATGGTGACCCACACCTGTAATTCCAACATTTTGGGAGGTGAAGACCACCATGGGCAACATAGTAAAACCCTGTCTCTACAAAAAATACAAAAATTAGCCAGGCATGGCAGCACGGCTGTAGTCCCAGCTACTTGGGAGGCTGAGGTGGGAGGATCACTTGAGCCTGGGAGACAAAGGCTGCAGTGAGCCAAGATTGGGCCACAGCACTCCAGCCTGAGGGACAGAGCTAGACCCTGTCTCTAAATAAATAAATAATTAATTAATTAAAAACAAATTTTAATACTTTTTTTCTTTTAAAAAATTTTTATGGGAACATAGTAGGTACATATTTTTATGGGGTACATGAGATGTTTTGATACAGGCATGCAATGTGAAATAAGCACATCAGGGAGAATGGGGTATCCATCCCCTTAGGCATTTATCCTTTGTGTTACAAATGACCCAATCTCACTCTTTGAGTTATTTTAAAATGTACAATGTACTCCATGGAGCACTTAGTAGGTGTGAGTCACCCTATTTACCATGTTATATGCACTTTTATTTTAATTTTCAGAAAAGCCCGGTGAGTTAACTATTATTAATACATGTTATTTTTATATGAGAAAAGTGAAGCTTAAAAAGGTGGGCGATTTGTCTAGGGTCACTCAACTCAAAATTAGTAGTGTCAGAACCAACTCTAAGATTTTGTAGACAATTTTTTACTGGGAGAAATGGTGTAGTGACTTCAGAAAGGATAGAATTCAATTGATATTACAAAGAGGCATAAAATGTTTACCTAGAGACATTTTACTATTTGATTTGAACATTGCATGTCAGAGGTAAATATCTGATGTTTGCTGTTGTTTACCCAGCAAATGACATCAATGAGACATGAGATTCTGGATACCACCCCACTTATTCAATTCTAAGGAAGCGATTAGGAAACAAAGTACAGCAACTTCTTCTCAAAAAACCATTGTCATGAGAGGCCAACACAGACTCAAGAGCTAGGTAGCAATGTCATGGTGACCTGCGTTAGACCACAAATTTTTGTAGGTCAAGAGAGGTTGGATGTTGGCAATTTCATAGTTTCCCATTTAATACAACTAGATCTTCTTATTGAAAGGTAACTGATATGGTTTGCATCTGTGTCCCCACCAAATCTCATATTCAGTTATAATCCCCAATGTTACAGGTGGGGGCTGGTGGGAGGTGATTGAATCATGGGGGCAGTTTCTCACGTTTTAGCACCATCCCCCTTTGGTACTGCATAGTGAGTGAGTTCTCACGAGATCTATGTATTTAAAAGTGTGTAGCATGCCCCCTGCCTTCCTCCTGCTCTGGCCACGTAAAGGCATTTCTTCATAGCAGTGCAAGACGGACTAATACAGTAGCCTTGGCAAAGTGTGCAGAATGAAGGCAAAATGGAAAAAGAAACCAAGTTAGAACTTTTGTGGTGCTACAGGCAAGGAGGAATGACTGTTTTCATAGTAGCAGCATTTACAAGGAGTGGTTGAGTAGGTTCCTGAATCATTTCCAAACTAAAATGACAGATTACCAAGTGGACATGAGAGGTGAGAATGTGAGAATCACCAGGAAGATGCTGTGGTTTGCAATAAAAGACACTGAGAGCATTCCATGAGGTTCGACTTCTTCCAATGTCAAGAATTTTGAAATAGGAAGAGTTTCTTTACATTTCTATACACTTTATTCTAGATGCCAGAATTGGGTCCATGCTCATTCAAAAAAATGCATTTCTGTTTTAAAAACAAATGCTCGGCTGGGCACGGTGGCTCACGCCTGTAATCCTAGCACTTTGGGAGGCTGAGGAGGGCGGATTACTAGGTCAGGAGATGGAGACCATCCTGGCCAACATGGTGAAACCCCGTCTCTACTAAAAATATAAAAATTAGCTGGGTGTGGTGGCATGTGCCTGTAATCCCAGCTACTTGGGAGGCTGAGGCAGGAGAATCACCTGAACCAGGGAGTTGGAGGTTGCAGTCAGCTGAGATTGTGCCACTGCACTCCAGCTTGGCGACAGAGTGAGACTCCATCTCAAAAAAACTTAAAAAAGAAAACCAATGCTCAAAAAACAAGTGACAAAACCTAGACTCCTCATGTTGCAAAATGGAACTTAGCATGCCTGGTGAGGAAGGAGGTGAGATGAGAACTGCCTGCCATGCACACTGTCACCCATCCCATCAGTGTGGGGTGCAGTTCCACCACTCTGCAGATACTGAGCTAGCACTTACCAGGAGGCAGGCTCAGGGCTGGATGTGCAGCTGAAGAACACACTGCCTTTCCCTTCCCCAGCCCTTCTAGGAGAGGAGGCGGTCAGTTCAATGGGAATCTACAGTAAGAACCACGGAGGTTGTAACAGGGAAGTAAAGGCCAAAACTGCAGGAGAAGAATAAAGGGCTCTTATCTTATCTAGTGTGTTTTGATGTCCCTATATAAACACACATGCACACACACAAAGGCCCATACACGCATGTACACCCACATACATATACACACAAACCCATACCCAGCAACACATATGCAAATGCAGATATGCACACATGTACACACTCACATCCACACACATGCATAAACACATGCACACAATTCACATCTGCACATGCACAAATGCCTGTGCACATGTATATGCACACACAGTCACTGCCACATACACATACCACCCCTGTGCATACCTAGACACACAGGACCACCCCCAAGCTCACTCCTTCTCACTGGGAACCTTCTCACTACTATTGAGACTCTGTGAGAGTTAATACTGTCTGTCAACTTGATTGGATTGAAGGATGCAAAATATTGATCCTGGGTGTGCTTGTGAGGGTGTTGCCAAAGGAGACTAACATTTGAGTCAGCGGGCTGGGAAGGCAGATCCACCCTTAATCTGGATGGGCACCATCTAATCAGCTACCAGCGAATATAAAGCTGGCAGAAAAATGTGAAAAGGTTAGATGGGCCTAGCCTCTCAGCCTACATCTTTCTCCCATGCTGCATGCTTCCTGCCTTCAAACATCGGACTCCAAGTTTTTCAGTTTTGGAACTCAGACTGGCTCCCCTTGCTCCTCAGCCTACAGACAGCCTATTTTGTGATCTTGTGATCGTGTGAGTTAATACTTAATAAACTCCCCTATATATATATATATATGTACATATATATATATTCCATTAATTCTGCCCCCCAGAGTACCCTGACTAATACAAACTCAAAGAACTTTTTTTTCTGTCAGCCTTCCTTGGCCCTCCTGACATAAACAATTGTTGCTAAGCTTCTCCATCCCTGCTCCATGCCTGAGGATGTTTACAAGTTTGCTCCCTGTTTCCCCTTTTGTCCTGATGATTTTATTAACAGTTATAAACAGTATTTCACATGAATGGCAGCTCCTGGTGAAGGGTCTGCAACTCTGAGGTTATGAGTCCTGTGAATGAGCTAATTTCTTACTTTATCACTGACATAGTTTTAAAGTGTGCTTTTCAAATGCATTTAGGTCAAGGAAAGCCTTTATTGGTACCCAAAGCTTAGATTCAGCAAACTCTGAGATTCCATTGTCTGTTGATAGTGAACAAAAAACAAGGAAAGAAAAATGTAAATGTAGGCTCTGGATTTCTTCTCTGACAGGCACTGTTGCTGAGGAACGCTCTGGTGATCCATCACTTAACATGACTCCACTAGTCTCAGGCCAAGGTTAACACGTTGCTTCTCTTTCCTTTTTAAGCATCTCCTGCATCTGCTGTTTGCTTTCCATTACCTGGCCTCCCAGATTTTGCCCAAGGAAACTGAAGTTTCTCTTGGTGGTGGAATGACAAGACATGGTCCCATGGGTATTCTGGCAACATCCCCCATCGTGGCAAAAGATGATGTGGCTGCTGCCCAGAGCCCTGGCACGGAGCCTGTGGCCACCTCTGACAAACACTCACAGACACGCAACAGAGCTAAATAAAGAGCCGCTTCGTGAGCATCCCTAACAGGGATGAGCAACACTCTTTCTCTGCCTCCTCAGAAAACAGTGTTTGTTTGTTTGTTTGTTTGAGATGGAGTTTCGCTCTTGTTGCCCAGGTTGGAGTATAATGGAGTGATCTCAACTCACTGCAACCTCTGCCTCCTGGGTTCAAGCGATTCTCCTGCCTTGGCCTCCTGAGTAGCTGGGATTACAGGCATGTGCCATCATGCCTGGCTAATTTGTATTTTTAGTGGAGACGGGGTTTCTCCATGTTGGTCAGGCTGGTCTCAAACTCCAGACCTCAGGTGATCCGCCCACCTCGGCTTCCCAAAGTTCTGGGATTACAGGTGTGAGCAGAAAACAGTTTTCTGGAACATCAAGCCAAAGGAAAGTAATTTATTGTGGGGATTGCGTGTTACATAATTAGTTTTTGGGAGTTCCTTGGGTAATTACAATCTGTAACATCTGTAATTGAGTTGGTCAGATTGAAAATGGTCGTGTTGGTGCATCTGTGAAACTAGCAAGAGGCCAAGGAGGAGTGGGAGGGGAAAATGTCTCACTGAAGGAGACCAAGAGCAACATGGACTCAGGCCAAGCCCCAGATGACACCATTTCTGGAGCCAAAATTACAGCAGGCCTCTAAGACGTACACTCAGCAGGTAAGTTTTTTCCCAAAAAAAGACCACGTTGGGAGGCCTAACATCTGAATGGCTCGTCATAACCATCAGAGGTTAAGCCCCTGCTGCCCCCTAGGGGCTTGTGAAGTCAGACACTCACCTTAGCCCTGCATTGACCTGGGTATGTCAACTAGATCGGCATAAATGAAAATCAGTCATTTTGCAAAACAGGAGGAAGGAGTCCTTTTCTTGGAACAGATGAGGGCCAAAGAGAGGATGACTGGGGCAAGAGTATAGAAAGGAAGCTGCCACCTGCCAGACATCCTCTTGGGTGAAACACCTCTGACCCCAGCCCTGTGAAAGGCTTTCTGCCGTCTGGGACCTTCACCGAAAGGCTCTTGCACCCTCTTGGTCTGACTCATGCTCCTGCCAGGGCTCCTTTGTTCTCCTGTCACAACCAGGTGTGCTGTGAACTGGAACAGTAGCTCTGTCTTCAGGCAGGGACCAGCTGCTGAGGTTCTTGGACTCAGAGAATCCCATCCAAGTGGCTGTTCCTCCAATACTGAAAGCTCCAAACAGAGAGGAGGAGCTGCTCCTGAAACACAGCTGCTGTGGAGGTTATGAGGGGAAGACCAGGCATTCAGGAAAAGGAGTAAAATATCCCAGTTGAGCAGGCTTATGAGCTAACATTGACCAAGCACCTACTGCCTATAAGGCATTGCAGAAAAACTACAAACTCTCAGAAACAGAGCCTTAAGGAAGTCCAGTAGAGGACAGATCTGTAGAGCAGATGATTACATTACAATGTGGTGGGCAAGTGCTTTACAAGAAAAACAGAAAGAGATTGAAGATGTAGAAGAGAGAAACAAAAAAGAAGCAGAGAAAGAAAAGCAAAGGAGAAAGGAGGAAAATAGAAGTATCGAGGAATACCCACCTTGGGTATTCGTAAACAAGAGGCCTGATGGATAGGAGGGATGGCCTTGTGGAGAAAAGAGTATTTTTCTCCAGAACAGGTGTCAGCCAACTACATCCTGCAAGACAAATCTGGCCCACTGCCTGTTTTTGTAAATAAAGCTTTTGTTTTGGCGGCGTGGGAAATGCAGCCATGCCCATTTTTTACATATTGTCTGTGGCTGCTTCTGTGCTACAAGGGCAGAGTTGAATGATTGCAAGACAGAGCCTATGATGTGCAAAGATTAAAATATTTACTACTCTTGGCCAGGCATGGTGGCTCACGCCTGTAATCTCAGCACTTTGGAAGACTCAGGCAGGCAGATTACTTGAGGCCAGGAGTTAGAGACCAGCGTGGCCAACATGGTGAAACCCCGTTTCTACTAAAAATACAAAAAATTAGTAGGGCATGGTGTTGTGCACCTGTAATCCCAGCTACTAGGGAGGCTGAGGCAGGAGAATCATTTGAACCTGGGAGGCAAAGGCTGCAGTGAGCTAAGATCACACCACTGCACTCCAACCTGGGCAAGAGAGCAAAACTCTGTCTCCATATATATATATATATTTATTTATTTATTTATTTATTTACCACTCTTTGCAGAAGAACTTTGCCAAGCCCAGTTCAGGAACAAAGCCCTAATCAGGCTGGTCAGCCACAGACAATCTCCCTCTGACCTGGAACCCATGGCAGCCACCATTCCCAAGAGGAACTTGTTCCCGCAGGAGAAGGAATTCCTGAGGAGTCAGTCTTCTTTTATCAGGATCACCTAGTCTGAACACCTCGAGGAGTCCGCAGCGGCATCACCTCCAGTCCCCTGGCTCCTGATTCTGAGTGCACTCTGTTGGTGCAGCTTTCCTTCCACCCAGCCTCTGGTTTCTAAGGCCCTCTCTATTTATGGGTCTGGAGTCCTGCCCTGAAGCACAGACCAGGTTACTGGGTTGTGATCTTCCCGCTCAACCCCGGCCTTCCCTTGTGGTTGAGACTCTCGTTGTTCTCATCTGCTTGGAGTGGCCTCCTGGGCTGGGGCTTCAGAGTCCCTGGTATCCAAGATGGCAGCTGACTAGAAGCTGAATTTAAATGCTCCACCCTTCAATATTTTGAGCATGAATATTGGCCTGGATCAAACTGGAGGTGGCTACACTCTCTTATTCTTAGTGACAAAAGGACCCCAGCATTTGTGATAAATGAAATTCTGCCACCTGCCTGACAAAGCTGTTTGGATATCTATGAGTTAAGGGATCATTTTGTTTCCTTCTTTACCAAGTACCTGCTAGTCCATATGGATTACCTGATGCTTGAGGATTGAGCAGTGGGGAGGAAGTCGGGTCTCACACTGAGGTGAGCTGATATCTCAGCCTTAGTCCCCTAGCCCAGTTTTCGCTGATCTCTACCCTATTCTTAATGGTAACCCCTTAGGGGACCCTTTGTAATCTTTATCTTTAATCCAGCCTCTGAACATGTGGAGGAAAGCCAGGGCTTCAATATCCTATGCAAGCATTAATTTATTTCTTATGGAAAACAATCTATATGTCAGTGCTGTGCTAACATCGCATCTTTAATATTATGGCTGTAGCTTTAGGCCAGTAAGCATTAATAAAACAGACCTACTTGAACTGATGCAAGTCAGACACTAAAGAGAAAGTTATGAGGCTCAACGCTGATCCCAACCACTCACTCTTCTGTTCCTCTTCTATGGAATCCTCTGTTAAAAAGTTTTTTTAAAAACTCCAGTTACACTGCAGCAAGGAATATGTTGTGTGTCTAAGGGAAACTGGCACATTTGTCAACCACGCTCTGGATAGTGAGATGTGATTTGGCTCTGGGCTTTTTCCATGTAGCAGACATGTTTGTAGGACCTAGATCTTATTTCTGGTGACTTATTTATGGTTACTGACAGCAGCATGCTGGAAGAATTTATTTCTCTCTCATAAGAACTTGGTCAATTTTTTCCTACTCTTAAGATACCATCTTGCCAAAAAAAAAAAAAAGGAAAAGAAACCCCTGGGAGTCATTCATACATGTAGTTGGTTGCACTATTTGGTTGTCCAGGGTTGCTGATTGGGAAATAAATCCTCATCAATGGTACAGATGGGGCTGAGCATGGTGGCTCACACCTGTAATGCCAGCACTTTGGGAGGCCGAGGCGGGTGGATCATGAGGTCAGGAGACTGAGACCATCCTGACCAACATGGTGAAACTCCGTCTCTACTAAAAATACAAAAATTAGCCGGGCCTGGTGGCACACGCCTGTAGTCCCAGCTACTTGGGAGGCTGAGGCAGAAGAATTGCTTGAACCCAGGAGGTGGAGGTTGCAGTGAGCCGAGACTGCGCCATTGCACTCCAGCCTGGGCAACAGAATGAGACTCCATCTAAAGAAAAAAAGAATGTTGACAGATAGATATGCTTCTGCCTGCCCTCTGACCAACCTGCTGAGGAGATACCGGGTCTGGAGATAGATTGCTTGTGCAAATACAGACAGGAAGCTCCAGGATGCCTGATCTGAAGCTGAACCTTCTCTCTGAGTGGACTCCAAACGACCTCTCTTTCTTGCCATTTTCACTGCTGAAGTTGGAAAGTGACTCTGAGAACATTAAATATGACATTTTTCAGGAATCATGGATTTGAGTCATGGGTATACCCGTGGTAGAAAGGATCAGCTGACCATCAAAGACAAGTGATCTCTTCTGCGGTGCACAGTCGTTGTGGGAAGGGGCTGCCCAGCCCCAGTTCTAGGCAGGACTAGTTCTTACCAAGGAAATGATGCTGTGCTGTTGTCTCCTGTGGGTCAAAGTGACTAAGAAACATGTGCGTCTTCCACACAATCCCTCTCCCTGACCCACCTGCTGAATGAAAAGAACTCTGGGGCAGAGCAGAGGGCAGAGCCACAGGATGGAAGGCTCCTGGGCTCTGAGTAGCCATACTGAACACTTCCCAACCAGTATGAACGAGGAAACTAAGGAAATATGTTTGTTCATGTTAATCCACTGAGAAGTGGTGTTAATCTGCTCTGAATTCTTCCCTTCCATAAAGAAGTATACATATTTGCAATTCCCACATTCATAGATGCAGGATCCAAGGGCCAACTGTCTTGAAAAGCCAACAGGTTGGCCAGGCTCAGTGGCTCATGCCTGTAATCCCAGCACTTTGGGAGGCTGATGCAGGTGGATCACAAGGTCAGGAGATCAAGACCACCCTGGCTATGGTGAAACCCTGTCTCTACTAAAAATCTAAAAAATTAGCTGGGCATGATGGCGGGTGCCTATAGTCCCAGCTACTCAGGAGGCTGAGGCTGGAG
>NW_022300007.1:0-1214 GCF_002776525.5 Piliocolobus tephrosceles
ATGCATCTAAGATTTCTACTTTCACATACCCGGAAATTCTGCCCTTAGGTCAAAACAATTTTGATGTTATCGTAAACATTTACTGACCATAAATCCTGCCCTTAGGCAGTTTCCATATGGTATATAAACCCTATGTCTGCAGATAGGGATTCACCGTCTTGTCCCTTGGATGCTCAAGACGTGGCTTCTGTTTGGAAGTCCCTACAATTAACGAATGTTTCTTTCTGTCAAACTGGATTTGTCAGCCTCTTTATTCTTCCCCTTAGCGTCCTAGGCCTTTGCGGGTAGGTTTGCATAGACCTGCTCACTGCAGAAACATTTCCGAGTCTATGTCTTGCAGCACATTTAACTGTAATTCGCTATTTTTACACTACACCCCTAATGATGTGAAGGTAATATGTGTATGGGTGAGGGGGTGAAGCATTCTATAATCTCATTAAATCTCAGTCTTTCTGTGGGCCTGTATTTTAGGAATGCAATCTTCACCAGTGGTATAGTCCTCCTTCACATCCCCTGCAAAACAAAAACAAAAACAAAAACAAAAACAAAAACAAAAAACACCCCACCTTCCCCCTTGCCCTCATTTGATGAGATAGAAAAGCAGTAGGAGGCTGGCATGGGAAGAAATGACTTTCCCTATTTGGGAAAATCTCTAATAAAGCCTTTTTCTCAGAAGGTGTTTGTTATGGAAAATGCTCTAGGCATTAAACAATAAAATAAAATTGCTCTTCCCTTTCCCTGCCAGAGGCAAGAGGGTAGGCTTCTCAGATCCTCACCAGGAGAACTCAGTGGGGCTCATAGTAGGGCTCAGAAAAGTGTGAAGAGCAGTAAGACTGCAGCTCCTATAGTTTCTCATTAGTCCACGCTCAGCCTCCAAGAATTGATCAACATGACCATGTAAGTTGTCCCACCAGTTTTTTACTCCATTGACTCCCATTTCAGGTAAGCAGGTGTTGGCAATGACTCTGGATTCACCTGTCTCCACATTTTGAGTTGCTCTAAAACCTCAGTTCCCTTGTCCAAGAAAAGTCACACATTTTCAATTCTTTGAATGCTGTTTTCTTCTTGCAAAAATAAGAGTAAAAACTCCTAACCTCTGTACATGTGAAAACTGAAACTGAGTCGTTTAATTTTCTTTAACATAAGTAATTGAATGGTAGCATAAGGAAAAATACAAAAACTTTACCAGTAATAAGAACGGAGATATTACCACC
>NW_022300008.1:0-1573 GCF_002776525.5 Piliocolobus tephrosceles
TTTTTTTTTTTTTTTTTTTTCTGGGGATATTCACTTTTTCCCCATAGGCCTCAGTGGGCTGCCACATGCTTCTTTACATATTCTACAAAAATGGTTTTTCCAACCTGCTAAATCAAAAGAAAGTTTGAACTTTGTGAGATGAGTCTTCACATTACCAACAGTTTCACAGATAGTTTTTTCAAATTTTTTCCTTGGCATAATCACATTTTCCCTATATGACAGAAAGAGCTCCCAAATGTCCCTTCTCAGATTCTGTAAAAAGAGTGTTTACAACCTGCAAAAGGAAAAGAAAGGTTGAACTCTGTGAGACGAATCCACACATCACCAAGCAGTTTCACAGATAGCTTCTCTCTCTCTCTCTCTCTCTCTCTTTTGTGGATATTAGATTTTTCCTCATAGGCCTCAAAGGCTCCAAAATGTCCCTTAACAGACTTTACAGAAAGAGTGTTCCCAACTTGTTGAATCAAAAGAAAGTTTTAACTCTGTTAAATGAATCGACATATCACCAAGCAGTTTCACAGATATCTTCTTTCTAGTTCTTATCTGGAGATATTTGCTTTTTTCCCACAAGTTTCAATGGACCCCCAAATGTCCCTTTGCCGATCCTACTACAACACTGTTTTCCATTTTTTTTTATTATACTTTAAGTTCTAGGGTACATGTGCATAACGTGCAGGTTTGTTACATATGTATACATGTGCCATGTTGGTGTGCTGCACCCATCAACTCGTCAGCAACAATCTATTCATCATTTATATCAGGTATAACTCCCCAATGCAATCCCTCTCCCCTCCCCCCTTCCCACGATAGGCCCCATTGTGTAATGTTCCCCTTTCCGAGTCCAAGTGAGCTCATTGTTCAGCTCCCACCTATGAGTGAGAACATGCGGTATTTGGTTTTCTCTTCTTGTGATAGTTTGCTAAGAATGATGGTTTCCAGCTGCATCCATGTCCCTACAAAGGACAAAAACTCATCGTTTTTTATGGCAGTATAGTATTCCATGGTGTATATGTGCCACATTTTCTTCATCCAGTCTGTCACTGCTGGACATTTGGGTTGATTCCAAGTCTTTGCTATTGTGAATAGTGCTGCAATAAACATATGTGTGCATGTGTCTTTGTAGTAGCATAATTTATAATCCTTTGGGTATATACCCAGTGGTGGGATGGCTGGGTCATATGATACATCTAGTTCTAGATCCTTGAGGAATTGCCATACTGTTTTCCATAATGCTTGAACTAGTTTACAATCCCACCAACAGTGTAAAAGTGTTCCTATTTCTCCACATCCTCTCCAACACCTGTTGTTTCCTGATTTTTTAATGATTGCCATTCTAACTGGTGTGAGATGATATCTCATTGTGGTTTTGATTTGCATTTCTCTGATGGCGAGTGATGATGAGCATTTTTTCATGTGTCTGTTGGCTGTATGAATGTCTTCTTTTGAGAAATGTCTGTTCATATCCTTTCCCCACTTTTGGATGGGGTTGTTTGTTTTTTTCTTGTATATTTGTTTGAGTTTCTTGAAGATTCTGGAAATTAGCCCTTTGTCAGATGAGTAGATTGCAAAAATT
>NW_022300017.1:0-1163 GCF_002776525.5 Piliocolobus tephrosceles
ATTCCAACAGACTGAGTGACTGCCACCTGATAGCTGAAGGAGCAGAGGCCTGAGGAAAAGCAGATGGCACTGGGGCTCTACCTCTAGGGTAGAACTGATGTACCATGAGTGGCAGCGAGTGAGGTTGGTGGCTGGCCCACCGGCTCATGACACACCCTAGTAGAGATGGCTGGTTGCTCTTTGAGCCAGCTTGGCTTTGCCTGGCATGCACAATTCTCAGTGCGACAATTGTCTTACAAATGGAGCCATATAGAGGAAAGGAGTAGCAGGCTCAGGAGCAGGGTGTGCACTGCCTTTAGGGCTCCAGTCAATTCCTCATGGCTCAGATGGCACTGCGGGCTTCTTGTTGCAAATAAGGAGACCACAGGCCATCTTGAGGAGGACTTTATGTTCAAGTGCAGAAAGCAACCAGGATTGAAACCCAAGGGACTCGGCCTTCTGTGGCCCTGGTCAGACTTAGAATTTGGCCCTAGGAAGGACAAGATCACTTGGAGCAGCTGGGGCATGTACATGCAAGGCAAGGCCATCCTGGCTCATAGATCAACCAGCCACCTCTGCAAGGGTGCGCCTGGAGCAGTTGCACCAGCCACCAACCTCACCCACTAAGGAAGTAGGGATGGCCAGGTCCCAACAGCTGGACTGGCTGCCACCTGATGGCTGAGAGAGCAGAGGCTTGAGGAAAAGTAGATGGCATGAGGCTTTACCTCTAGGGTAGAAGAAATGGGGTACACTGACCATCAGTGAGTGAGGTTGGTGGCTGGTCCACAGGCTCCTGGCACACCCTTGCAGAGGTGGCTGGTTGCAAGCCAGCTTGGCCTTGCCTGGCGTGCACAAGCCTCAGTGCAACAACTGTCTTACAAATGGAGTCATATAGAGGAAATGAGCAGCAGGCTCAGGAGCAGGGTGTGCGCTGCCTTTAAGGGCTCCAGTCAATTCCTCAGGGCTCAGATGGCACTGCGGGCTTCTTCATTGTGAAGAGGTAGACCACAGGCCATCTCGGGGAGGACTTTATATTCAAGTGCAGAAAGCAGCCAGGATTTCCACCCAGGGGCCTAGGCCTTCTGTGGCCCGGCCAGACTTCGAATTTGGCCCCAGGCAGGACAAGCTCACATGGAGCAGTGTCAGTTTCTGGGGCCTGTGCATGCCAGGCAAGTCCAGGCTGG
>NW_022300018.1:0-2624 GCF_002776525.5 Piliocolobus tephrosceles
TTTCTTGTGGGAGATTTAGTTATTCTCTTTTCGTTAGGCTCTACTAAGCAAGAACCACAGAGTCAGACAACATCATAAAAAGGCCCAGACCCACGATGTCCAGAGACTCCAGGCTCAACCCACATTGATGCTGGCCCTTCAGCCATGAAACTCCATTTGCTTCTCCTTATTCTCCTTCTTTTTTCAATTCTTTTATCCCCGGGTAAGTTGGTAGCTGATTACTACAAGGTTCTGCAGATTAGAAGGCTATCTCCCTGGCCAGACAAGATCCTAGAATCAGTCCTGTGGGTTCAAGAACCTAATATTTACAGCTTCACTAGGATTATAATAGGGAAAAATAGAAAAGAGACTCATTTAGCAGTAGCTCCTGTTGATAAGATTCCATCCATGTTTTTTGATCTAGTAAGTGGATGTAATAATGGATGCTGTTGAAATTCAATCCTGTCAGATCAAACTGCCTACATATAAATTTCCATACCCCACCAAGGCATCTCAAGGTACAAAATAAGGATACAACAGAATGTGACCTCAATGAGATGCCTTTGTGGGATCTGGAAATTTATATGCAGGCAGTTAGATCAGACAGGATTGAATTTCAGCAGCATTTACTATTATATTTGCTCACTAGGTCAAAAGAGATGGATGGAATTCTATCAACAGGAGCTACTGCTAAATGAGTGTTGACAAATCTGAAAGTTTTATTCAAAGAGACAAACAGGAAAATTATAATCCTAGAGTAAGTGAAAATTATATGAAAGACTTTTCAAAATAAACTATATTTTACGTGGCTATGAATAAAAAATGATTTGCAAAGTGAAACTTAGGACTAGAAAGGAGAGTAAAGGAACTTCAGACAAGTGAATTAATAATAAGTAAAGACACCGAGAAGCACCGCTCATGGTATATTACAGGTAACCACAGAGAAATGGGGAACATCGCTTTCAATACTCAAATGGCTAAAATTTAATGGGCTAAGCATGCATTCTGAGGGCTTTAGAGAAAAAAACAGCATAATAAACCTAAAGAAGATAAAGGGAAAGTTATAAATACAAAATATAAATTAATGAAACAAATAAAAAAACTAATATTTAAAAAAATGTTTTGCATAAAGTCTAATATACTTTATAATAACCTGGCAACACTGAACACGTGAGAACATGCCTAAAATAACTATTACAGGAATGAAAGGTTAATGTCAAAACAGATGTTTCTGAGATTCTAATAATGTTTTAAAAAATAGATTTGCGTATTATATTCCCTCTTTGCTGTGTACTTGGGGATTTTCCTGTTGCAGTTCACTATATCATGTGTCATCAATTGTGACTGTGTCATCAATTTTTATGCTGGTAAATTATTACCATCAGCATAGAAATATGCTGTTAAGTGTGTCCTTGCTTTTCTTCTAATGCCAGCTGTCATCCTATTTTTTGCTCTAGTTTTCAGCAAAACATCTGAAAATAGTTGTCCATACTCTCTGTCTTCAATTCCTCTCCTGTCATTGTCTCTTAAATATATCCCAATCGGGCTCTCTCCCCCTTTTCCGATCATGCTATTGACACCACTTTTGTTAAAGTTACCAATAATCTCCATATTGCTAGATCCAATGATCATTTTTTACTACAACTTTAATTGGCCTAGTAGCAGCATTTGACACAAATCATCACTTCCTTCTTCATAGTATACTTTCTTCACTTGGCTTCCAGGACAGCACAGTCACTTGATTCTCAGCCTATCTCACTGGAGCTACCACTTCGGCTTCCTTTGTTTCTTCCTCATCTTTTCCCATCACACTTCCTATTGGAGAGCTCCAGAGCTCAGTTCCTGCTTCTCTTCTCTTCTCCCTCATCACACACTCGGGAAGGGCTCAGCAAGTCTCATCCTTTTAAATTGTCCTTTTGGACCTCCTTTTGAACTCCAGGCTTGTAATAAGTTATCCAACTGCATCACTGGTATATCTACTTGGACACTTAATTTCAAAAGTAATAGACATCGAAAAGTGAACTCATGATTTTCCCTCATAAACCTCTACATACAGATTTTCTTTTCTTGCAGAATGTCATGGTCAGCACTGGAGCCTCTCTTAGCTCTCCTGTGCACTTTCATCCTCAGCAAGACTCTATTTCTGCTCGTCAAGAATCTCTCAGGGCTCCCATCCCTTGCCCAGCCTTGGGCAGTAGCTGCCTCACACTCAGTGAAAGACCAGAGAATCTGCTTCTCTCATCTACCTGCCCTGCCCTGCCTTCACACCTCATCAGGCCGCTCTGCTTATGCACCTGTGAGAAAAGAGAGTGAATGGGGGATTGTCTCAGCTCCCCCACCCACTCCCCAGTAACAGGATTTCCCCGATTCTCACAGTAAGACCTCTGCCTTGGTCGGACCTCAAATTGCAGCAGTTCCTACATGCCTGTCCCTCAAAAGTGTCTCAGGTAGTTCTGCTCTCCATCCCATCTTACCTAGGAGCACACAAGATAGGTCATGAAAACACCATTAGTGGGACCGGGCGCGGTGGCTCAGGCTTGTAATCCCAGCACTTTGGGAGGCCGAGGTGGCCAGATCACGAGGTCAGTGGCTAACACAGTGAAACCCCGCCTCTACTAAACACAAAAAATTAGCCGGGCATGGTG
>NW_022300019.1:0-1498 GCF_002776525.5 Piliocolobus tephrosceles
CGACTCTGCGCCTTCGCCACGCCTACCTGCGTCTCTGCGCCGCGCCGGCCTGTGCCATGGCAGCGCGCGTCTCTGCGCCTGCACCGCGCCGGCCTGCGCTCTGCGCCTGCGACGCGCCGCCACTCTGCGGCTGCGCCGGCCTGCGCCGCGCCGGCGCGCGTCACTGCGCCTGCGCCGGGCCGACATGTGACACTGCGGCTGCGCCGGCCTGCCCCGCGCCAGCTAGCGTCTCTGCATCTGCGCCGCGCCGGCCAGCGAGTCTGCGCATGCGCCACTCGGGCGCGCGACTCTGCGCCGCGCCGACCTGAGACTCTGCGGCCGCGCCGGCGTGCTCCCCGCCGGCGCGCGTCTCTGCGCCTGCGCGGCGCCGGCCTGCGACTCTGCGCATGAGCCGCGCGGACGAGCGACTCTGCGCCGCGCCCAACTGCGACTCTGCGGCTGCGCCGGCCTGCGCCGCGCCGGCGCGCGTCAATACGCCTGCGTTACGCCGACATGCCACACTGCGGCTGCGCCGGACTGCGCCGCGCCAGCTAGCGTCTCTGCGTCTGCGCTGCTCCGGCCTGCGATTCTGCGCATGCGCCGCGTGGGCGAGCGATTATGCGCCGCGCGGAACTGCGACTCAGCGGATGCGCCGGCGTGTGCCGAGCCGGCACGCGTCTCTGCGCGTGCACCGCGCCGGCCTGCGGCTCTGCGGCTGCGCGAGCCTGCAGGGCACCAGCCTGCGACTCTGCGCGTGCGCCGCGCCAGCCTGCGTCTCTGCGCCTGCGCCACGCGGGCGCGCGACTCGGCGCCGCGCCGACCTTCGACTCTGCGGCTGCGAGGGCCTGCGCCGTGCCGGCGCGCGTCTCTGCGCCTGCGCCGCGGATGCCTGCGACTCCGCGCATGCGCCACTCGGGCGAGCGACTTGGCGCCGCGCCGACCTTCGACTCTACGGCTGCGAGGCCCTGCGCCGCGCCGGCACGCATCTCTGCGCCTGCGCCGCGCCGGTCTGCGACTCTGCGGCTGCGTCAGCCTGCGCCGCGCCGGCGGGCTACTCTGCGCATGCGCCGGGGCGGCCTGCGACTCTGCGCCTCGCCGACCTACTACTCTGCGACTGCGCCGGCCTGCGCCGCGCCGGCGCGCGTCTCTGCGCATGCGCCGCGACTCTGCTGGTGCGCCGGCCTGCGCCGCGTAGGCGCGCGACTCTACGCCGCGCCGCCCTGCGACTCTGCGCCTGCGCCACTCGGCGCGCGACTCTACGCAGCGCCGACGTGCCACCCGGTGGCTGCGCCGGCCTGCGCCGCGAAGGCGCGCGTCACTGCGCCTGTGCCGCGCCGGCCTGCGATTCTGCGCATGCGCCACCTGGGCGCGCGACTCGCCGCCGCGCCGACCTGCTACTCTGCGGCTGCGCCGACTTGCGCCGCGCCGGCGCGTGTCTCTGTGCCTGCGCCGCGCTGGCCTGGGACTCTGCTGATGCGCTGCGCGGGCGCGCGACTCTGCGGCCGCGCCGGCGTGCGCC
>NW_022300025.1:0-1050 GCF_002776525.5 Piliocolobus tephrosceles
ACATATTTTATTATAACTATTTCATTTTTTAATGTTAATATAAATAGTATTGTGTTTTCAATTGTTAATCCCACTTGTTCATTGCTGGTATATAGAAAAGAAGTTGATTTTCATATTTTAACTTTTCTATGAAGTTTCTGTGAAGTATATTAGTTCCAGGAGATTTTTGCTGATTCTTTCAGATTTTTGACATTGTTTAGACTCATCTAAAATCAAGACAGTTTTATTTCTTTCTTCCCAATCTATGTGCTTTATTTTATTTCTCTTATTATGTTAGCCAGTACTGCTAGTATAATATTGAAAAAGAGTAGTGAGAGGACTCATACTTGTCTTGTTTCTCATCTTAGTGGAAATGCTTCTAGTTTCTCACCATTTAGTGTGGTGTGAGCTGTGAGTTTTCTGTAGGTATACCTTATCAATTGGAGGAAGTCCCCCTCATTCGTAGTTCACTGAGTTTTTTTTTTTTTTTTTTTTTTAAACACAAATAGTTATTGGAGTTTCTCAAAGGCTTTGTCTGCATCTATTAATGTGATCATGTTGTTTCTTTTTTAGTGTATTCTGACGGTGGATTCTGCTAATTGATTTGTGAATGCTGAAGGAGTCTTGCATATGTGGGATGCTCCTTTTGGTCTTGGTATGTAATACTTTTTATACATTGTTGGATTCAACTTGCTAAGAATTTGCTGAGGATTTTTGCATCTGTGTGTATGAGAGTTATTGGTCTGTGATTTTACATTTTTGGAAAACTTTTTTATCTGATTTTGGTATTAGTATGATGCAAGCCTCAAAGAATGAGTTAGAGTATTACCTCTGCCTCTACTAATAAAAATTGTAAAGAACTTGGCATAATCTCTTCCTTACATGTTTGGAAGAATTTACTAGTGAACCAAACTGGGCTTGGTGCTTTCTGTTTGGAAGGTTGTTAATTTTTATTCAATTTTAAATAGACATAAGACAATCCAAATTGTCTATTTCTTCTTGTGTGTATTTTGGCAGATTGTTCCCCCCCACCACCGCCCCCAAGGAACTGACTTGTTTCTTCTAGGTTAT
>NW_022300027.1:0-20484 GCF_002776525.5 Piliocolobus tephrosceles
TGCAGCACACCAACATGGCACAAGTATACATATGTAACAAACCTGCACGTTATGCACATGTACCCTAGAACTTAAAGTATAATAAAAAAAAAAAAGAAAAGAACGGTGTAACTCTGTGAGATAAATTGTCCCATCACATAGTAGTTTCTGAGAGAGCTTCTTTCTAGTTTTTATCTGAGGACATTTCTTTTTTCACTATCATCCTCAATGCGCTCCTAAATATCCCTTTGCAGATTCCATGTAAACAGTGTTTGCAAATTGCTGCATAAAAAAGGGTGTAACTCTGTGAGATGAAATCACACATTACCAGGAAGTTTCTCAGAAAGCTTCCATTTTGTTTTTACAGAATTATATTTCCTTTGTCACCGTAACTTTCACTGCATTCTGAAATATCCCATTGCAGATTTCAAGAAAACAGTGTTTGCAAACTGCTCCATGAAAAGAAAGGTGTAACTCTATGAGATGAATTCACACATCACAAAGAACTTTCTCAGAAAGCTTCTTCTAGTTTTTATCTGTGGATGTTTCCTTTGCCACCAGAGGCTTAAATGCGATCCAAAATATCCCTTCTCAGATTCCTCAAAAGCATTGCTACCAAACTGATATATGAAAAGAATCGTGTAATTCTTTGAGATGAATTAGCACATCACAAAGCAGTTTCTCAGAAATTTTCTTTCTGATATTTATATGAGGATATTTCATTAGTCAACATAAGCTTCAATGCACTCTGAAATATTCCATTGCAGATTCCAAGAAAACAGTGTTGGCAAATTGTTCAATGAAAAGAACATTGTAACACTTTGAGATGAATCAGACATCACAAAGCAGTTTCTCAGAAAGCTTCTTTCGGTTTTTAAGGTAGGATATTTCCTTTGTCACCATAAGCCTCAACTCACTAAAAAATATCGATTTGTACATTCCATGAAAACAGTGTTAGCAAACTGCTCCATGAAAAGCATGGTGCTACTCTGTAAAATGCATACACACAAAACAAAGAAGTTTTTCAGAAAGCTTCTTTCTAGTTTTTAACTGAGGATATTTCCCTTGTCACCATAGGCTTCCTTGTGATGCAAAATATCCCTTTTCAGATTCCACAAAAAGAGTGCTACCAAACTTCTCCTTGAAAAGAAACTTGTAACTCCATGAGATGAATTCACAAATCACTAAGAAGTTTCTCAGAAAGTTTTTTCTAGATTTTGTGTGAGGATATTTCCTTTTTCATCATAAGGTTCAATGCACTCCGAAATTTCCCATTGCACATATCAAGAAAACTGGGTTAGCAAACTGCTCCATGAAAATAACAGTGTTACCCTGTGAGATGAATTCACACATCACACAGCAGATACTCAGAAAGTTCCTTTTTGTTTTTATCTGAGGATACTTCCTTTGCCACCATAGGCTTCAACATGATCCAAAATATCCCTTCTCAGATTCCCCAAAAAGAGTGCTAAAAAACTGATCCATGAAGAGAATCATGTAACTCAGTGATATGAATTAACACATGACAAAATGGTTTCTCAGAAATATTCTTTCTAGTTTTTATATGAGGGTGTTTCCATTGTCACCATAAGCTTAAAATGCACTCCGAAATATTCCATTGTAGATTCCAAGAAAACAGAGTTAGCAAACCGCTCAATGAAAAGAACAGCGTAACTCTGTACAATGAACTCACACATCACTAAGCAGTTTCTCAGAAACTTTCTTTCTAGTTTTTATCTGAGGATATTGGTTTTTTCACCATAGGCCTCAATGTGCTCCCAAGTATCCCTTTGAAGATTCCTCGAAAACAGTGTTAACAAACTTCCCCAGGAAAAAAAAAAGTTGTAACTCTGTGAGGTGAATTCACACATCACAAAGCAGTTTCTCAGAAGCTTCTTTTTGGTTTAATCTGAGGATATTTCCTTTGTCACCATAGGCCTCCATGTGCTCACAAATATCACGTTGCAGATTCCATGAAAACATTGTTAGCAAACTACTCCATGAAAAGAAAGGTATAATAATGTAAGATTAATTCATACATCGGAAATAACTTTCTCAAAAAGCTTCTTCTACTTTTCGTATGAGATTATTTCCTTTGTCACCATGGGCTTCAATGGGATCCAAAATATCCCTTCTCAGATTCCCCAAAAAAATATGCCTCCAAACTGCTCCATGAAAAGAATCGTGTAACTCTGTGAGATGAATTCACAAATTGCAAGGCAGTTTCTCAGAAAGCTTCTTTCTAGTTTTTTTCTGAGTATATACGCATTTTAGCTGTACTCCTCAATGTGCTCCCAAATATCCCTTGGCAAATTCCACAAAAACAGTGTTAGTAAGCTGCTCCATGAAAAGAAAGTTGTAACTCTGTGAGATGAATTTACACATCACAAAGAAGTTTCTGAGAAAGCTTCTTTCTAGTTTTTATCTGATTATATATCCTTTGTTACCATAGGCTTAAATGTGATATAAAATATCCCTTCACAGATTCCCCAAAAACAATGCTACCAAACTAATCCATGAACACAAAGGTGGAACTCTCTGAGATGAATTCAAAAATCACAAAGCAGTTTCTCAGAAAGCTTCTTTCTTGTTTCTATCTGAGTATATTTCCTTTGTCACCATAAATTTAAATGCGCTCCAAAATATCCCATTGCTGATTCCAAGAAAACAGTGTTAGCAAACTGCTCAGTGTAAAGAACAGTGTAAATGTGTGAGATGAATTCACGCAACACAAATCAGTTTCTCAGAATTTTTTTTTTTTTTTTGGTTTTTAGCTGAGGATATATCCTTTGTCAGCATATCCTTCAATGCGCTCCCAAATATCCTATTGCAGATTCCACGAAAACAGTGTTATCAAACTGCTCAATGAAATCAACAGTGTATCACTGTGAGATGAATTCACCCATCTGAAATTAGTTTCTAGGAAAGATCCTTTCCAGTTTTATCTGAGGATATTTCCTTTTACACCATAGGCCTCAATGCACTCTCATACATCACTTTCCAGATTCCCCGAAAAGAGTGTTTGCAAACTGCGCCATGAAAAGGAAAGTGTAACTCTCTGAGTTGAACTCACACATCATAAAGAACCTTCTCAGAAGTGTTCTTTCATGTTTTTATCAGAAGATATATGTTTTGTCACCATAGGTTTCATCGCAATCCAAAATATCCCTTCTCAGATTCCCCAAAAACAGTGTTATAAAATTGCTCCATTGAAAGAATAGCGTAACTCTGTGAGACGAATTCACACATCACAAAGCAGTTTCTCTGAAAACTTCTTTCTAGTTTTTATCTGAGAATATTTCCTTTTTCACCATCAGCCTCAACGTGCTCCATAATATCCCATCACAGATTCCATGAAAAAAGCGTTAGAAAACTTCTCAATGAAAAGAACGGTATAACTCTGTGAGATGAATTCCCACATCACAAAGAAGTGTCTCAGAAAGTTTCTTTCTAGATTTTATCTGAGGATATATCCTTTGTCACCATAGTCTTCAATGCGATTAAAATTATCCCTTCTCAGATTCCACAAAAAAGAGTGCTATCAATCTGCTCCATGAAAAGAATCATGTAACTCTGTAAGATGCATTCACAAATCACAAAGCAGTTTGTCAGAAAGCTTCCTTCTAGTTTTTGTCTAAGGATATTTCCTTTTTCACCGTTTGCCTCAATTCACTTGTGAATATTCCTTTGCAGATTCCATGAAAATAGGGTTGATAAACTGCTCCATGGAAAGCAAGGTGTAAATCTGTGATATGAATTCAAACGTCAGAAAGCAGGTTCTCAGAAAACTTCTTGTTGGTTTTTGTCTGAGGATATTTCATTTGCTATCATAGGCTTCAATGCACTCTCAGATATCCCTTCATAGACACCATAAATAGTGTGGTGCCAAAGTCTCCATCAACAGAAACGTTTTGCTCTATGAGACGAATGCACACCTCACAAAGGAGTTTTTCTGAAAGTCTCTTTCGAGTTTTTATCTGATGTTATTTCCTTTTTCACCATATTCCTCAATGTGCTCCCAAATATCCCATTGCAGATTAAACGAAAAAAGTGTTAGAAAACTTCTCAATGAATAGAACAGTGTTACTCGGTGAGGTAAATTCACACATCACAAAGCAGTTTCACAGAAAGCTTCTTTTTGGTTTTTATCTGAAGATATTTCCTTTCTCACCAAAGATTTCAATACGCTCCCAAATATGCTATTGCAGATTCCATGTAAACAGTGTTATCAAACTGCTCCATGAAAAGAAAAGTGTAACTCTTTCAGACGATTTCACACATCACAAAGCAGTTTCTCAACAATTTTCTTTCTAATTTTTACGTGATGATATTTTCTTTGTCACCTTAGGCTTCAATGTGATCCTAAATATCCCTTCTCAGATTCCCAAAAAACAGTGCTATCAAACTGCTCCATGAAAAGAATGGTGTAACTCTGGGAGATGAATTCACAAATCACAAAGTAGTTTCTCAGAAAGCTTCTTTCTAGTTTTTATCGGAGTATATTTTCTTATTAATCATATGCCTCAATGCACTCCAGAATATCACATCCCAGATTCCATGAAAAAAGTGTTAGCAAACTTCTCAATGAAAAGAATGGTGTAACACTGTGAGATGAATTCACACATCACAAATAAGTTTCTCGGAAACTTTCTTTCTAGATTTTGTCTGAGGAAATTTCCTTTATCACTACAGGCTTCAGTGTGATCCAAAATATGCCGCCTCTGATTCCCCAAGAACAGGTCTACCAAACTCCTCCATAAAAGGAATCTTGTAACTGTGAAATGAATTCACAGATCACAAAGCAACTTCTCAGGCAGCTTCTTTCTAGTTTTCCTGTGAGGATATTTCCTTTTTCACCATTTGCCACAATGCACTCACAAACAGCCCTTTGCAGATTCCACAAAAATAGTGTTAGCAAACTGCTCCATGAAAAGAAATGTGTAAATCTGTGAGATGAATTCACACATCACAAAGCAGTTTCTAAGAAAGCTTCTTTTTGGTTTTGGTCTGAAGATATGTAATTTGCCAACATAGGCTTCAAAGCACTCCCAAATATCCTATTGCAGATTCCAAGAAAATAGTGTTATCACACTGCTCAGTGAAAACAACAGTGTAACTCTGTGAGATGAATTCACAGAAATAATATCTCTCAGAATGCTTCTTTCTTGTTTTTATCTGAGGATATTTCCTAGGCCTCAATGTGCTCCCATATATGCCTTTCCAGATTCCACGAAAACAGAATTACCAAACTCCTCCATGAAAAGTCAGGTGTATAGCTGTGAGATGAATTCACACATCACCAAAAAATTTCTCAGAGGACTTCTTTCTAGTTTTTATCTGAGGATAATTCCTTTGTCATCATAGGCGTCAATGAATTCCCACATATCCCATTGCAGATTCCAAGAAAACAGTGTTAGCAAACTGCTCAGTGAAAAGAACAGGGTAACTCTGTGAGATGAATTCACACATCACAGAGCAATTTCTCAGAAAGCCTCCTTTTGTTTTTTATCTGGGGATATTTCCCTTGTCATCATTGGCTTCAAGGCACTCCCGTAGATCCTGTTGCAGATTCCAGGAGAACGTTGTTAGCAAACTACCCCATGAGAAGAAATGTGTAGCTCTGTGAGTTGAATTCATACATCAAAAACTAGTTTCTCAGAAAGCTTCTTTCTAGTTTTATATGAGGATACTTCCTTTGTCATCATGAGCTTCAATGTGGTACCAAATATCTTCTTGTAGATTCCACAAAAACGGTGTTAGGAAACTTCAACACGAAAAGAAATGTTCAACTCTGTGAGATGAATTAACACACCATAAACCTGGTTCCCAGAAAGCTTATTTCTTGTTTTTAACTGAGGATATTTCCTTTGGCACCATATGCTTCAAACCGCTCCCTGGTATTCCATTGCAGATGCCAAGAAAACAGTGTTAGCAAAATGCTCAATGAAAAGAAGAATGTAACATTGTGAGATGAATTCACACATCACAAAGCAGTTTCTCAGAAAACCTCTTTCTAGTTTTTATGGGAAAATGTTTCCTTTGCAAGCATAGTATTCAATGTGATCCAAAATATTCCTTCTCAGATTGCGAAAAAGAGTGCTACGAAACTGCTCCCTGTAAAGAATAGAGTAACTCAGTGATATGAATTCACACATCACAAGGCTGTTTCTCAGAAAGCTTCTTTCTAGTTTTTGTCAGACAATATTTCATTTTTCACCATAGGCCTCAAAGCGATCCCAAAAATCCCATTTAAGATTCCAAGAAAAACGTGTAAATAAACTGCTCAATAAAAGCAATGGTGTAACTCTATGAGATGAGTTCACACATCACAAAGCAGTTTCTCAGAAAGCTTCTTTCTAGTTTTTATCTGAGGATATATTCGTTGTCACCATAGGCCTCAATCCACTCTCAAATATCCCTTTGCAGATTCCATGAACACAATGTTAGCATACTGCTCTATGAATAGAAGCAAGTAACTCTGTGAGATGAACTCACATATTACAAAGTAGTTTCTCAGAAAACTTCTTTCTAGTTTTTATCGGAGGATATTTCGTTTGTCGCCATAGGCTTCATTGTGAACCAAAATTTCCCTTCTCAGATTTCCCAAAAGCAGTGCAACCAAACCGCTCCATGAAGAGAATCTTGTAACTCTGAGATGAATTCACACATCACAAAACAGTTTCTCAGAAAGCTTTTCTCTAGTTGTTATCTGAGGATAATTCCTTTGTCACCATAAGCTTCCATGTGCTCCCAAGATCCTACTGCTGACTTCAGGAAAACAGTGTTAGCAACCTGTTCCACGAAAATAATGGTGAAACTCTTTGAGGTGAATTCACACATCACAAAGCAGTTTCTCAGAAAACTTCTCTCTAATATTCTTCAGAGGATATTTCCTTTTTCACAGTAGGCATAATACACTCCTAAATTTCCTCTTGCAGATTCCACGAAAACAGTGTTAGTAAACTGCTCCATGAAAAGACAGGTGTATCTCTGTGAGATGAATTCACACATTATAAAGAAGTTATTTAGAGGGCTTCTTTCTAGTTTTATCTGAGGATATATCCTTTGCCACCATAGGCTTCAATGCGCTGATAAATATCCCATTACACATACTAAGGAAACAGTGTTAGCAAACTGCTGAGTGAAAAGAACAGTGTAACCCTGTGAGATACATTCACACATCACAGAGCAATTTCTCAGAAAGCGTCTTTTTGGATTTTATCTGAGCATATTTCTCTTGTCATCATAGGCTTCAAGGCGCTCCCTAGATCCTGTTGCAGATTCCACGAGAACATTGTTAGCAAACTACTCCATGAAAATCGATGTGTAACTCTGCAACATGAATTCATATATCACAAAGCAGTTTCTCAGAAGGCTTCTTTCTAGTTTTTATATGAGGATATTTCCTTTGTCACCATGAGCTTCAATGTGCTCAAAATAACCCATCCCAAGAAAACAGTGATAGGAAACTGCTCAATGAGTAGAACAGTGTAACTCTCTGAAATGAATTCACACAGCACAAAACAGTTTCTCAGACAGCTTCTTTCTAGTTTTTATCTGAGGATAGTTCCTCTTTCACCTGAATAGGCCTCAATGCACTCATGACTATACCTTGCAGATTCCACAAAAATAGTGTTAGCAAACTGCTTAATGGAAAGAAAGATGTAACTGTGGGAGATGAATTCACACATCACAAAGCAGTTTCCGAGAAAGCTTCCTTTTGGTTTGTACCTGATCATATTTCATTTGTCACCTTAGGCTTCAATGCACACCCAAATATCCTATTGCAGATTTCACAAAAGCGATGTTAGGAAACTTCAGCATGAAAAGAAGTGTGTAATTCTGTAAGATGAATTCACACATGACAAAGAAGTTTCTCAGAAAGCTTCTTTCTTGTTTTTAATGAGGATATTTCCTTTGTCACCATACACTTCAGAGCACTCCCAAATATTCCATTGCAGATCCAAAGAAAACAGTGTTAGCAAACTGCTCTATAACAGGAACAATGTAATTTTGTGAGATGAATTCACACATCAATAAGTAGTCTCTCTGAAGGCTTCTTTCTAGTTTTTATGGGAGGATATTTCCTTTGTCACCATAGTCTTGAATGCAATCGAAAATATCCCTTCTCAGATTCCCGAAAAAGAGTGCTACCAAACTGCTCCATGAAAAGTGTCGTGTAACTCAGTGAGATGAATTCACACATCACAAAGCTGTTTCTCAGAAGGCTTCTTTCTAGTTTTTATCAGAGAATATTTTCTTTTTCACCATAGGCCTCAAAGCAATCCTGAATATCCCATTGCAGATTCCAAGAAAAACGTCCTAACAAACTGCTCAATGAAAAGAATGGTGTAATTGTGTGAGATGAATTCACACATCACAAAGAAGTTTCTCAGAAAGCTTCTTATATGAGGATATTTCCTTTCTCACCGTGAGTTTCAATGCGCTCCCAAATATCCCATTGTGGATCCCAAGAAAACAGTGTTAGGAAACCGCTCAACGAAAATATCAGTGTAACTCTGTGAGATGAAATCACATATCAAAGAGAAGTTTCTCAGATAATTTCTTTCTTTCTTTTTTTTTTTTTTTGAGTTTGCATCCTTTGTAGGGACATGGATGCAGCTGGAAACCATCATTCTTAGCAAACTATCACAAGAAGAGAAAACCAAACACCGCATGTTCTCACTCATAGGTGGGAACTGAACAATGAGCTCACTTGCTCACTTGGACTAGGGAAGGGGAACATCACACAATGGGGCCTATCATGGGGGGGGAGGGATTGCATTGGGGAGTTATACTTGATATAAATGATGAATTGATGGGTGCTGACGAGTTGATGGGTGCAGCACACCAACATGGCACATGTGTACATATGTAACAAAACTGCATGTTATGCACATGTACCCTAGAACTCAAAGTATAAAAAAAAAAAAGATAATTTCTTTCTAATTTTTAATCTGAGGGTAGTTCGTTTTTCATTTGAACAGGCCTCAATGTGCTCACGAAAATACCTTTGCAGAATCCACACAAACAGTGTTAGCAAACTGCTCAATGAATAGAAAGATATAACTGTGGGAAATGAATACACACATCACAAACTGGTTTCCCAGAAAGCTTCTTTTTGGTTTTTAGCTGATCATATTTCCCTTGTCACCATAGGCTTCAAAGCACACCCAAATATCCTACTCCAGATTCCACGAAAACGGTGTTAGGAAACTTCAACACGAAAAGAAATGTGTTACTCTGTGAAATGAATTCACACTTGACAAAGAAGTTTCACCTAAAGTTCCTTGTTTTGAACTGAGGATATTTCCTTTGTCAAAATACACTTCAAAGTGCTCGCAAATGTTTCATTGCAGATCCCAAGAAAACAGGGTTGTCAAACCGCTCAGTGAAAAGAACAATGTATCTCTGTGAGATGAATCCACACATCACAAAACAGTTTCTAAGAAAGCTTCTGTCCAGTTGTGGTCTGAGGATATGTCCTTTGTCACCATAGGCTTCAAAGCACTCTCAAATATCCGATTGCAGATTCAATGAAAACGGTGTTAGAAAACTGCTATATGTAAAGATATGTGTAACTCTGTGAGATGAATTTACACAGAACAAACACGTTTCTCAGAAAGCTTCTTTCTTGTTTTTAACTGAGGATATTTCCTTTGACACCATAGGGCTCAATGTGCTCACGTACATACCTTTGCAGATTCCAAGATAATAGTGTTAGCAAACTGCTCAATGAAAAGAAAGGTGCACATCTGTGAGATAAATTCACAAATCAGAAAGCTGTTTCTCAGAAAGCTTCTTTCGATGTTTATCTGAGAATATTTCCTTTTTCAAAATAGGCCTCAAAGCAATCCCGAATATCCCATTGCAGATTCCAAGAACAATGTGTTAACAAACTGCTCAGTGATAAGAATGGTGTAACTGTGTGAGATTAATTCACACATCACAAAACAGTTTCTCAGAATGCTTCTTTCTCGTTTTAATCTGAGGATATTTCCTTTGTCATCATAGGCCTCAATGCACTCTCAAATATCCCTTTGCTGATTCCACGAAAACCATATTAGCAAACTTCCCCATGAATAGGAACATGTAAATCTGTGAGATAATTTCACACATCACAAAGAACTTTCTCAGAAAGATTCCTTCCAATTTTTATCAGGGGATATTTCCTTTGTCACCATTAGGCTTCATTGCAATCCAAAATATCCCTTCTCAGCGTCCCCAAAAGCAGTGCTACCCAACTGCTCCATGAAAAGAATCTTGTAACTCTGTGAGATGAATTCACACACTACAAAGCAGGTTCTCAGAAAGCTTCTCTCTAGCTGTTATCTGAGGATACTACCTTTGTCACCATAGGCTTCAGTGCACTCCCAATATCCTACTGCTGATTCCAGGAGAACAGTGCTAGCAAACTGCTCCATGAAAATAATGTTGTAACTATTTGAGATGCATTCACACATCACAAAGTTGTTTCTCAGAAAGCTTCTTTCTAGTTATCATCATAGGATATTTCCCTTTTCACAATAGGCATAATATGCTTCCAAATTTCCTCTTGCAGATTCCATGAAAAGAGTGTCAGCAAACTGCTCCATGGAAAGACACGTGTATCTCTGTGAGATGAATTCACACATTTCGAAGAAGTTTCTCAGAGGGCTTCTTTCTAGTTTTTATCTGAGTATACTTCCTTTGTCACCATATGCTTCAATGCACTGTCAAATATCCCATTTCAGATTCCAAGAAAACAGTGTTAGCAAATGCTAAATGCACAGAACAGTGTAACTCTGTGAGATGAATTCATACGTCACAAAGCAATTTCTCAGAAAGCCTCTTTTTGATTTTTATTTGAGGTTAATTCCCTTGTCATTGTAAGCTTCAAGGCGGTCCCAGAGATCCTGTTGCAGATACAACGAGAAGGTTGTCAGCAAGCCACTCCATGAAAATAAATGTGTAACTCTGTGAGATGAATTCACACATCACAAACCAATTTCTCAGAAAGATTCTTTCTAGTTTTTATATAAGGATATTTCCTTTTTCACCGTGAGCTTCCATGTGCTCCAAAATATCCCATTGCAGATCCCAAGAAAACAGTGTTCAGAAACTGTTGAATGAAAAGATCAATGTAACTCTGTGTCATGAATTCACACATCATGAAGCAGTTTCTAAGACACCTTCTTTCTAGTCTTTATCTAAAGATAGTTCCTTTTTCACCTGAATAGGCCTTAATGCATTCGTGAATATAAATTTGCAGATTCCACAAAAGTAGTGTTAGCAAACTGCTCAATGAAAAGGAAGGTGTAACTGTGGGTGATGAATTCACACATCACAAAGCAGTTTCCCAGAAATCTTCTTTTTGCTTTTTATCTGATCAAATTTCCCTTGTCACCGTAGACATCAATGCACACCAAAACATCCTATTGCAAATTCCACGAAAAGGGTGTTAGGAAACTTCAACACGAAAAGAAATGTGTAACTCTGTGAGATTAATTCACACAGTACAAACCGGTTTCTCAGAAAGCTTATTTCTTGTTTTTAACTCAGGATATTTCCTTTGTCACCATATGCTTCAATGTGCTACCTATACACCATAGCAGATTCCAAGAAAACTGTGTTAACAAACTGCTCAGTGAAAAGAACAATGTAACATGTGAGATGAATTCACACATCACAAAACAGTTTCTCAGAATGCTTCTTTCTAGTTATTGTGGGAGAATATTTCCTTTGTCACCATAGTCTTCAATGCAATCCAAAATATCCCTTCTCAGATTCCCTCAAAAGAGTGCTACCAAACTGCTCCCTGAAAGGAATCATGAACTCAGTGAGATGAATTCACACACCACAAAGCTATTTTTCAGAAAGCTGCATTCTAGATTTTATCAGAGAATATTTCCTTTTACACCATAGCCTCAAAGCAATCCTGAATTTCCCATTGCAGAATCAAAGAAAAACGTGCTAACAAATTTCTCAATGAAAAGGACAGTGTAACTGTGTGAGATGAATTCACACACCACAAAGCAGTTTCTCAGAAAGCTTCTTTCTCGTTTTTATCAGAGGATATTTCCTTTGTCATCATAGGCCTCAGTGCACTCTCAAATATCCCTTTGCAGATTCCCCAAAAACAACGTTAGAAAACTGCTCAATGAATAGAAATGTGTAACTCTGTGAGATGAAATCAAACTTCACAAAGAATTTTCTCAGAGGGATCCTTCTAGTTTTTATCGGAGGATATTTCCTTTGTCACCGTAGGCTTCATTGTGATCCAAAATATCCTTTCTCAGATTCCCCAAAAGCAGTGCAACCATACTGCTCCATGAAGAGAATCTTGTAACTCTGTGAGATGAATTCTCACATCACAAAGCAGTTTCTCAGAAAGCTTCTTTCTACTTGCTATCTAGTTCCTAACACCGTTTTCGTGGAATCTGCAATATTGTAGTTGCTATTTTTCCTTTGTTACCATAGGCTTCAATGCACTCCCAGTATCCTTCTGCCATTTCCGGGAAAACAGTCTTAGCAAATTGCTCCATGAAAATAATGGTGTAACTCTTTGAGATGCATTCACACATCACAAATCAGTTTCTCAGAAAGCATCTTTCTAGTTTTCATCAGAGGATATTTCCTTTTTCACCATAGGCGTAATACATTCCCAAATTTCTTCTTGCAGATTCCACAAAAACAGTGTTAGCAAACTGCTCCATGAAAAGACAGGTGTATTTCTGTGAGATGAATTCACACTTACAAAGAAGTTTCTCAGAGGGCTTCTTCCTAGTTTTTATCTGAGGATATTTAATTTATCACCCTAGACTTCAATGCGTTCCCAAATATCCCATTGCAGATTCCAAGAAAACAGTGTTAGCAAACTACTCAGTGAAAAGAACAGTTTAACTCTGTGAGATGAATTCACATATCACCAAGCAATTTCTCAGAAAGCTTCTTTTTGGTTTTGATCAGAGGATATTTCCCTTATTATCATAGGCTTCAAGACGATCCCATGGATACTGTTACAGATTCCACGAGAACGATGTTAGCACACTACTCCAAGAAATGTGAACTCTGTGAGATGAATTCATACATCACAAACCAGTTTCTCAGAAAGCTTCTTTCTAGTTTTTATAAGATGATAGTTCCTTTATCACCATGAGCCCTAATTCACTCCCAAATACCCCATGACAGATCCCAAGAAAACAGTGTTAGAAAACTACTCAAAGAAAAAAACAGTGGAAATCTGTGACATGAATTCACACTTCACAAAGTAGTTTCTCAGACAGCTTCTTTCTAGTTTTTATCTGAGAAAAGTTCCTTCTTCACCTGAATAGGCCTCAATGTGCTCACATATATACCTTTGCAGATACCACAAAAGTAGTGTTAGCAAAGTGCTCAATGAAAAGAAAGGTGTAACTGTGGGAGATGAATTCACACATCACGAAGCAGTTTCCCAGAAAGCTTCTTTTTGTTTTTTACCTGATGATATTTCCCTTGTCACCGTAGAATTCAATATGCACCCAAATATCCTATTGCAGATTCCATGAAAATGGTGTTAGGAAACTTCAACAAGGTAGCAAATGTGTGATTCTGTGAGATGAATTTACATATGACAAAGAAGTTTCTCAGAAAGCTTCTTTGTAGTTTTTATCTGAGGACTTTTCCTTCGTCACCATAGGCTTCAAAGTGCTCCCAAATATCGTCTTGCAGATACAACGAAAACGGTGTTAGCAAACTGCTCCATGAAAAGAAATGTGTAACTCTGTGAGATGAATTAACACAGCACAAACTGGCATCTCAGAAAACTTCTCTCTGGTTTTTAACTGAGGATATTTCCTTTTTCACCATAGGACTCAAGGCACTCGCGAGCATACCTTTGCAGATTCCAAGAAAATAGTGTTAGCAAACTGCTCAATGAAAAGAATGGTGCATAGCTGTGAGATAAATTCACACATCACAAAGTTGTTTCTCCGAGAGCTTCTTTCTGGGTTTATCTGAGATTTCCTTTTTCATCATAGGCCTCAAAGCGATCCCGAATATCCCATTGCAGATTCCAAGAAAAACGTGTTAACAAACTACTCAATGAAAAAAATGGTGTAACTCTGTGAGATGAATTCACACATCACAAAGCGGTTTTTCAGAAAGCTTCTTTCTAGTTTTTATCTGAGGATATTTCCTTTGTCACCATAGGCTTCAATGCACTCTCAATATCCTACTGCCAATTCCAGGAAAACAGTGTTAGCAAACTGCTGCACGAAAATGATGATGTAACTCTTTGAGATGCATTCACATATCACAAAGCAGTTTCTCAGAAAGCTTCTTTCTAGGTTTCTTCAGAGTATATTTCCTTTTTCACAATAGGCATAATACGCCATATTTTTCATTGAGCAGTTTGTTAACAGGTTTTTCTTGTAATCTGCAATGGGATATTCAGGATCGCTTTGAGGCCTATGGTGAGAAAGGAAATATTCTCTGATAAAAACTAGAAAGAAGCTTTCTGGGAAACAGCTTTGTGATGTCTGAATTCATCTCTCTGAGCTACACAATGCTTTTCATGTAGCAGTTTGGTAGCACTCTTTTGAGGGAATCTGAGAAGGCATATTTTAGATGGCATTGAAAACTATGGTGTCAAAGGAAGTATCCTCCCATAAATACTAGAAAGAAGTTTTATGAGAAACTACTTACGGATGTGTGAATTCATCTCACAAAGTTACATTGTTCCTGTCATAGAGCAGTTTGCTAACACTGTTTTCTTGGGATCTGCTATGGAATATTTGGGAGCGCTTTAAAGCATATGATGACAAAGGAAATATCCTCAGTTAAAAGCAAGAAAGAAGCTTTCTGAGAAACTTCTTTGTCATGTGTGAATTAATCTCACAGAGTTACACATTTCTTTTCATGTTGAAGTTTCCTAACACCGTTTTCGTGGAATCTGCAATAGGATGTTTGGGTGCACATTGAAGCCTACGGTGATAAGGGAAATATGATCAGGTAAAAACCAAAAGGAAGCTTTCTGGGAAACTGCTTTGTGATGTGTGAATTCATCTCCCACAGTTACACATTTCTTTTCATTGAGCTGTTTGCTAACACTATTTTTGTGGAATCTGCAAATTTATATTTGCAAGAGCATTGAGGCCTATTCAGATGACAAAGGAATTATCCTCAGATAAAAACTAGAAAGAAGCTTTCTGAGAAACTTTCTGAGAAAGAAGCTTTCTGAGAAATTGCTTTGTGATGTGTGAATTCATGCCACAGAGTTACACTGTTCTTTTCATTGAGCAGGTTCCTAACACTGTGTTCTTGGGAACTGCAATGGGATATTTGGGAGCACACTAAAGCTCATGGTGACAAAGGAAATATCCTCATATAAAAACTAGAGAGAAGCTTTCTGAGAAACTGGTTTGTGATGTATGAATTCACCTCCCAGAGTTACACATTTCTTTTCATGGAGTAGTTTGCTAACAACGGTGTCGTGGAATCTGCAACAGGATCTTTAGGAGTGCCTTGAAGCTTATGATGACAAGGGAAATATCCTCAGATAAAAATCGAAAAGAGGCTTTCTGAGAAATTGCTTTGTGATGTGTCAATTCATCTCACAGTGTTACAGTGTTCTTTTTGCTGAGGAGTTTCCTAACACTGTTTTCTTGGAATCTGCAAGGATATTTATCAGCACATTGAAGCCTATGGTGACAAAGGATATATCCTCAGATAAAAACTAGAAAGAAGCACTCTAAGAAGACTCTTTGTAATGTTTGAATTCCTCTCAGAGACATACACCTGTCTTTTCATGGAGCAGTTTTCTAATACTGTTTTTGTGGAATCTGCAAGAGGAAATTTGGGAGCGTATTATGCCCTTTGTGAAAATGGAAATATCCTCCGATGAAAACTAGAAAGAAGCCTTCTGAGAAACTGCTTTGTGATGTGTGAATTCATTTCACAGAGTTGCACTGTTCTTTTCATTGAATTGCTTCTTAAGACTGTTTTCTTGTGTTCTGCAATGGGATATTTGGGAGCGCATTGACGCTCACTGTGACAAAGGAAATATCCTCAGACAAAAACTAGAAAGAATCTTTTTGATAAACTTATTTGTGATGTGTGAATACATCTCACACGGTTACACCAGTCTTTTCTTTGAGAAGTTTGTTAATGCGTTTTTCCTGGAATGTGCAATGGGATCTTCAGGATTGCTTTGAGTCCTATGGTGAAAAATGAAATATTCTCTGATAAAAACTGGAAAGAGTTTCTGAGAAACAGCTTTGTGATGTATTAATTCATCTCACTGAGTTACACGATTCTTTTCATGGAGCAGTTTGGTAGCACTCTTTTTGGGGAATCTGTGAAGGGATATTTTGGATCACATTGAAGACTATGGTGACAAAGGAAATACCCTCCCAAAAAAACTGGAAATAAGTTTTCTGAGAAACTGCTTTGTGATGTGTGAATTCATCTCACAAAGCTACATTGTTCTTTTCATTGAGCATTTGCTAACACTGTTTTCTTGGGATATGCAATGGAATATTTGGGAGTGCATTGAAGCGCATGATGACACAGGAAATATCCTCAGTTAAAAACAAGAAATAAGATTTCTGAGAAACCAGTTTGTGCTGTGTTAATTCAACTCACAGAGTTACACATTTCTTTTTGTGTTGAAGTTTCCTAACACCGTTTTTGTGGAACCTGCAAGAGAATATTTGGGAGTGCATTGAAGCTCATGGTGACAAAGGAAATATCCTCATATAAAAAAACAGAAAGAAGCTTTCTGTGAAACTAGTTTGTGATGTATGAATTCATGTGGCAGAGATACGCATTTCTTTTTATGGCGTAGTTTGCTAACAACGATCTCCTGGAATCTGCAACAGGATCTATGGGTGCTCCTTGAAGCCTATGGTGACAAAGGAAATATCCTTAGATAAAAACCTAAAACAGGCTTTCCGAGAAATTTCTTTGTGATGTGTGATTTCATCACACAGAGTTACATTGTTCTTTTCACTGAGTAGTTTGCTAACACTGTTTTCTTGGAATCTGCAATGGGATATTTGGGAGCACATTGAAGCCTATGGTGACAAAGGAAATATCCTCAGATAAAAACTAGACAGAAACCCTCTGAGAAACATCTTTGTAATGTGTGAATTCATCTCACAGAGATACACCTGTCTTTTCATGGAACAGTTTGCTAACACTGTTTTTGTGGAATCTGCAAGAGGAAATTTGGGAGTGTATTACTCCTTCTGTGAAAAAGAAAATATCTTCCAATGAAAACTAGAAAGAAGCTTTAAGAGAAATTGCTTTGTGATGTGAGAATGCATCTCAAAGAGTTACACCATTATTTTCATGGAGCAGTTTTCGTGGAATCTGCAGTAGGATATTTGTGAGCTCATTGAAGTCAATAGTGTCAATGGAAATATCCTCTGGTAAAAAGTAGAAAGAAGCTTTCTGAGAAACTTCTTTGTGATATGTGAAATCATTTCACAGAGTTACACGTTTCTTCTATTCATGGAGCAGTTTGCTAACATTGTTTTTGTGGAATCCGCAAACAGATATTTGAGAGTGCATTGAAGCCTATGGTGACAAAAGAAATATCCTCAGATAAAAACTAGAAAGAAGCTTTCTGAGAAACTGCTTTGTGATGTGTGAATTCATCTCACACAGTTACACCATTGTTTTCATTGAGCGGTTTTTTCACAGGTTTTTCTTGGAAACCGCAGTGGGATATTTGGCATTGCTTTGAGACCTATGGTGAAAAAGGAAATATTCTCTGATAAAAAACTAAAAAGAAGCTTTCTGAGAAACAGTTTTGTGATGTGTGAATTCTTCTCACTAAGTTACACGATTCCTTTTATGGAGCAGTTTGTTAGGACTGTTTTTCGGGAATCCGAGAAGGGATACTTTGGATTGCATAATGAGACTACGATGACAAACGAACTATCTTCCCAAAAAAAGTAGAAAGAAGTTTTCTGAGAAACTACTTTGTGATGTGTGAATTCCTATCACAAATTTACTTTGCTATTTTCATTGAGAAGGTTGCTAACACTGTTTTCCTGGGATCTGCAATGGAATATTTGGGAGCGCATTGAAGTGTATAGTGACAAAGGAAATATCCTCATTAAAAAGAAATAAGCTTTCTGAGAAACGGGTTTGTGCTGTGTTAATTCATCTCACAAACTTACACATTTCTTTTTGTGTTGAAGTTTCCTAACACCGTTTTCGTGGAATCTGCAAGAGGTTATTTGAGAACGTATTGAAGCTCATGATGACAGAGGAAATATCCTCATATAAAAACTAGAAAGAAGCTTTCTGAGAAACTGGTTTGTGAGATATGAATTCCTCTCTTAGAGTTACACATTTCTTTTCATGATATAGTTTGCTAACAACGTTCTCATGGAATATGCTACAGGATCTCAAGAGTACCTTGAAGCCTATGATGACAAAGGAAATATCCTCAGGTAAAAACCAAAAAGAGGCCTTCTGAGAAATTGCTTTTTGATGTGTGAATTCATCACACAGAGTTACACTGTTCTTTTCACTGAGCAGTTTGCTATCACTGTTTTCTTGGGATCTGCAACGGGATACTTGGGAGTGCATTGAAGCCTATGGTGACAAAGGAAATATCCTCAGATAGCAACTAGAAAGAACCTTTCTGATGAACTGCTTTGTGATGTGAGAATTCATCTTACAGAGTTACGGGATTCTCTTCATGGAGCAGTTTGGTAGCACGGCTTTTGGGGAAACTGAGAAGGGATATTTTGGATTGCAATGAAGCCTATGGTGACAACGGAAATATCCTCCAATAAAAACTAGAAAGAAGTTTTCTGAGAAACTTCTTTGTGGTGTGTGAAATCATCTCACAGAGATATACGTTTCTATTCATGTAGCAGTTTGCTAACTTTTTTCATGGAATCTTCAAAGGGATATTTAAGAGTGCATTGAGGCCTATGGTGACAAAGGAAATATCCCCAGATAAAAACTAGAAAAAAAGCATTCTGAAAAACTGCTTTGTGATGTGTGACTTCATCTCACAGAGTTACACCATTCTTTTCACTGAGCCGTTTGATAACACGTTTATCCTGGAATCTGCAATAGGATATTTGGGATTGCTTTGAGGCCTGTTGTGAAACAGGAAATATTCTCTGAAAAAAACAAGAAAGAAGCTTTCTGAGAAACAGCTTTGTGATGCGTGAATTCATCTCACTCAGTTACATGATTCTTTTCATGAAGCAATTTGGTAGGACTCTTTTGTGGGAAGCTGAGAAGGGATATTCTGAATCGCATTGAAGTCTATGGTGACAAACGAAATATCTTCACATAAAAACTACAAGGAAGCATTCTGAGAAACTGCTTTGTGATGTGTGAATTCATCTCACAAAGTTACACTGTTCTTTTCATTGAGTCGTTTGCTAACACTGTTTTCTTGGGATCTGCAATGGAATATTTGGGAGCGCTTTGTAGCATATGGTGACAAAGGAAATATCCTCACTTAAAAACAAGAAAGAAGCTTTCTGAGAAACGTCTTTGTCATGTGTGAATTCATCTCAAAGAGTTACATATTTCTTTTCGTTTGAAGTTTCCTAACACCGTTTTCATGGTATCCTCAATAGGACGTTTTTGTGTGCTTTGAAGCCTACGGTGATGAGGGAAATATGATCAGGTAAAAAGCAAAAAGAAGCTTTCTGGGAAACTGCTTTGTGATGTGTGAATTCATCTCCCACAGTTATACCTTTCTTTTCATTGAGCTGTTTGCTGACACTATTTTTGTGGAATCTGCAAAGGTATATTCCTGAGCACATTGAGGCCTATTCAGATGAAAAAGGAACTATCTTCAGATAAATATTACAAATAAGCTGTCTGAGAAACTATTTTGTGATGTGTGAATTTAATTCACAGACTTACACTTTTCTTTTCATTAAGCAGTTTCCCAACACTGTTTCCTTGGGATCTGCAATGGGATATTTGGAAGTGCATTCAAGCTCACAGTGACAAAGGGAATATCCTTATATAAAAATTAGAAAGAAGCTTTCTGAGAAACTTATTAGTGATGTATGAATTCCTCTCTTGCTAACAACGATCTTCTGGAATCTGCAACAGGATCTATGGGTGTGCCTTGAAGCCTATAATGACAAGGGAAATATCCTCAGATAAAAACCAAAAAGGGGCTTTCTGAGAAATTGCTTTGTGATGTGTGAATTCATCTCACAAAGGTACACTGTTCTTTTCACTGCGCAATTTGCTAACACTGTTTTCTTGGAATCTGCAATAGGATACCTGGAAGTGCATTGAAGCCTATGGCGACAAAGGAAATATCCTCAGATAAACACTAGACAGAAGCCCTCTGAGAAACTGCTTTGTGATGTGTGAATTCATTTCACACAGTTACACCATCCTTTTCATTGAGCCGTTTGTTAACACGTTTATTATTATTATTATTATTATTATTATTATTATTATTATTATACTTTAAGTTCTAGGGTACATGTGCATAACTTGCAGGTTTGTTACATATGTATACTTGTGCCATGTTGGTGTGCTGCA
>NW_022300028.1:0-9100 GCF_002776525.5 Piliocolobus tephrosceles
GGGGAGGGGGGAGGGATTGCATTGGGGAGTTATACCTGATATAAATGATGAATTGATGGGTGCTGACGAGTTGATGGGTGCAGCACACCAACATGGCACATGTATACATATGTAACAAACCTGCACGTTATGCACATGTACCCTAGAACTTAAAGTATAATAATAAAAAAAAAAAGAATGACGGCCATGAATCAGTGGAGTGACACCAGCCTGCTCCATGCAGGTGGTTCTCACACCAATGTCATTTGCAGGATATGCTAAAGGATTATGGCTGCACTGCAGAGGGAACCCTACTATACACATGTGGCAGGTCAGGATGCACACATTTCAATGAATATTTCAAAGATGAGCAAAAACCAGAGTATATGTCATGAAAATCGAGTGTACTTGGATAGACATCACTGCTGTTTTTATAAAAAATGTGTAAGTTCCACTTTCCCCTATTTCCCAAATCTCTCCATGTTCACACACCTGATTTTCCTAGACTGTGTTCCTCCTCCACAGCGCAGGGACCTCAGCTCATTGTTGATTTTGCATGAAGACCAGTGTTCTACAACCCAGGAATACTGATTGCACTCACTGTAACATGGGACTGCCTCATGTACCTGTCAAGAACAGGAAAGAAAAACAATTATGAGGAACTATCCAACTTATAGAAAAATAGCCTATCTTTTAGTAATGCTTGCTGAACATAACCCAAGAAACTGCACTCTGGCCCAAACAGCCAAATTACTTTCCCAAAAAGCAAGATAGATTTGGCTTCTCTGAATTTACTGACTTGCCTAAAGAAGCATACAGGGGAAATCAACTAAAATATGATAGTATGCTTTCACAGAAGAGAACAAAGGACAGTCATTTTCTAGTGCCAAGAATAGGAATTCCATTATCATTTCATTGCCTCAGAGAGCTCACACAGCATCTATTAGATGGTCCAGCTCTCAATTATATGGTATATTGTATTCTCAGATGTGCTTTAACATGTCAATTGAAACAAACATATATAAGGAAAATTATTCTTGACTATAAGAGGTTCTTATAATGCATAAGAAAAGTGGTATTATTTGCACCCGAAATTTCTTTTTATGCCCCCAAATGATCAATGCTAACAGGCAATCATTTAGCCTCCTGTGTATTGTGGCTTCATATAAATTTAGCTATATGTAGGTTGTTTTCAGAGGGTAGCTAAAACAGATACACACACACACACACACACACACCAAGAGAAATGCTGCTAAACTGTTAGTGGTTCTGCATGATTACTGACTATGAATATTTACACTTTTATGGTGAAAACAATGAGTATAGTAAATGAATTCTTAGGTTATTTCCTATGCATTTGTTTGTGGTGATTTTTTTTAGTTGAAATGGTATCCCAGTGGGCAGCCAATTGAGTTTGTCTGCCTCTTTGTGGCTGCATTTCAATTGCGTTGCTCCTTAATATGGGAAATAGGTAAGAAAAAGAACACTGCTCCATTGCATGATCACAAAGATGGCTCAATTGTAGGCATGCTTACAAAGAATGGTTCCACCTATCACCAGTGTAGTTAATTCATGCTTTTCCTTTTAAGTAATAACTTAAGTCTCAATCCTTTCCTCCTCTTGCCTTTCTAATTCCATAAAATTATAAATGATAACTAGGTTGCATTATCCAAACAGAACCATTGCTTGTATGTTTTTACTAAATGCAAAGGAAGGCACTATGTAATAGGATAATCAAAAGACAAGACTGGAGCACTGTCAGCATGTTAGGTAAAAATCAAATGAGAAAAGGTGATTTGCAAGACTGCCTCTGAGGAATCACAAAATAATGTCAGAAACTATTTTTAACCATCTGGTTCTACTTGACTCTCTCACTTAGAACTCACAAGAAGATAAACTACAAAGTCACAAATATGTGAGGGCAAAATGAAAGGAGATGGGAAAATAGAAGTGGAAATGGATATGTGGAAAGAAAGGAATTAAGTAATAAAAGAATCACATTTCATGCTGTGAATGCTGCCAAGAATGGAATGAAAGGGTCAGAAGCAGTTCCTACATTAGAATAAGGGGGTGATATCTTATATCCAAGAAGTCTTTCCCATAACAGTCATAGGATAGTAGATGTAAGAGAATAATCTATAAAAATGAAGAGATAGGACCCCAACCAACCAGATACTAAAACTAAGCTGATGACAGCTGAGGGTTTAGCTGATCTGACTGTATCATGACAACAATGCTTTCACTGAATTTATGGTTTCATTCTCTGAACCCTTTAATATCTATTAATTTAAACAAAGCTTTTTGGATTTCCCCTGAGATAGAAGAGAGCACCTCTGTCAAAGTACTTTGTGCAAACGGGGTGGATGAAAAACTTAATTTGAAAATTAATTACTCCTATATTTCATGCATGAATTCAAGAGCAAATGGTTGAGATAACCTCTCTGAAATGAAAATATTTTTTCTAAAGCTATCAATACTAAGTAGAACTTAGATTTTCACCTTCTCTTCCATATACAGCCAAACTGAAAATGAAAAACTGTTTGTTTAGTTGCATGTACCTTTGGTATAAACATTTGACCACCTGATTGTATATTGGTTTCTTGCTTATATTCTTTATGCTCCAGTTGTCTGCACCTGCAGCAGGATAGCTACCTGCAATGCCAAGCTATTGGAAGACAGGGAGAAGGTCTGTGTAGGAAGATGTGGGGATACCTTCTTGAGTAATAGCATTAAAACAGCACCTCTTAAACAAGATTCTCCATTCTCATGGAATTACTTGAAAATTTTCCCCATATGTGTCTATCACTTAAGAATTGCTCATGCTGTTCATTCTAGCCAACAAATCCTTACCCTCTTCCTTTATAGCCCAAGTTAACCCCATCACAACATAAGGCTCTTCCTCTGACCCCATGTTTCTTTGGCATGCAGTGACAGTCCCAGTTTTAAGCCAGATAATAAAGCCAGGGTGTACGTGTTTGGGGCTGGGCAGTGGTATTGTTAGGGACACATGTTAGGCTGCTAGGGGAGCAAACACTCAAAAAAGCAGGCACCTGGACTCCTTTGTGCATCTTTTAGCCTTTCATTACTTTAGCTCTTTATCTCACCTTAGCCCCAAAAGCTATATGTCTATTTCATACTGAGTGAATATGCTCAGAGAGACACAATTTGAACCCTCCATGCATACATATGCTTCTGATTGTAACCAAAGTTATACTTGAACTGTCAGCATTTGTTTAAGTGTCTACCAGGGAAAAAATTTGTGTCTTCTGCAGAGAGAGGCTGTGTTTTCATGATGCATATTTTTCGCAAGACATAAGGTGAAGGGGAGGCTATTAATAAGTATTGGTTGAATTGAAACTAATTATTGAAGGGACTCAGGTTGCTAAATGCCTCTCACTTAATTCTCTAGAGAAAACAGTCCCACTCCATGAAATGAGTAAGGGATATTTTACAAAGCACAAAGGATGATAAGAAGGAACAAAAATAAAAATCTTTTCTTTCCATTATGGAACTTGAGTGAAGAACAGCAATCTCACTATGTCATTGAAAGGTATCAGTTGATGATTTTCTTGTTGAAAAAAATAAAATCTTTTAAGAATTGTGAAAAATGTCTCCTTAAAGCCTTTGTCCAACAGGCAAGGAATCTTATCTAGAGGACCAAAAACACCCACAAAAGACAAAAAGGCAGCAGGGCATTCAAAAATAAAAATTAACTACCCAGATGCCCAATTCCTTCTCCTGTCAGTCTTTTATGCTCTGCCTATTTTACATTGCTGTTTAGTTGGTGCTTATTATAGTTTTATAATGGAAATGTGTTGCGGCATGGACTTTATCATGGAATCACATGAAAATGTTCTAAGGGAAAGAAATGAGCCATGGGAAAGTTAAATGAAATCCATTTCTGAATGGCACAAATTGGGAAAAAATAACAAGGTTTAATAGGGCCATAGATGCTAAAAAATGCCACTGAAAAGACCAAATCCTCTGAGAGAGGCAACATTTCATTCTCCTAGTAATGAGTCCTATTTGTTATTTCTTCATTGGGGAATTGTGTTTTTATAATTTTGCCAGTTCCAGAGTCATATCATAAACTCATTCATTGAGTCAGTTTTTAAATATTTATTAAATAAACCTCCATTCATTGTAATTGATCAATTTAACTAAGTACTGCTTTCTGATACTGCTTCTCTAGCTACAGACTGACTTCCTTGCCATAAAAGCCGGGTCTTACTGGGGCTTGATGGAAGTCATTCTTGTACGTCAAAGCTGTAGGGTTCAAGGACTCAAATAAAACAAATAATCCTTTAACAACAACCACATAAAAAATAGAAAATTTACAGCTTCTGCCTTTCTGTAGCAATAAACATTTGCTCTAGTGAAGCTGCAAGTCAAGACCCAAGTAGAAGCCTTCAGGCTTGAGACCTCCATGCTGGGCACTGTGGCTGCTCAGTAGAACTTGGAAACCAGTTCAAAGGCCCATCTGGGACCAGAGATCCTGGCAAATCATATTCAATGTCAATTTCATTAGAATGTTAGGGGAAATGGTCTCAGGAACACTGAGATCAATAAAGCAGTATGAGATTGCTTCTTCTCCAAATGTTGTGAGCTCTTTCCATAAGATGTCCAGTTTTGCCTCTCATCAGGCCTAGGATCCCATCCCCTAATTCAATGAACTTACTCCTAGCCATTCAATAGGTGTCCATGCTTTCTCTCTTTTCTCATTCATGGCTCACACTTTCCCCCCAAATGGGTTCCCTGGGCTATACTCTCCCCCAATTTACCACATTCTGACCCTTTTCTTATTCAATCAGCAACTAAATTATGCTTTCCTCCATGCTGATTGGTCTGACTGACTGGAAAAGATCACATTTACACAAAGAAGTTGTGCTTCCATTTTTATCAATCATGCATTTATATCTGTTTGTGTACAATATAATGCATGCAATGCTAAGTTTTAGTCCTAACACAACCATTCCCACAAGCTGTACAAATATGCCCATTAATAGTATCTGGTCAGCAATGATACCACAATAATACTGTGTAGAACTTTATAGCTTATGTAAGGTATTCTGTGTCTTAAATCTTGGTCATCACACTCATTGGAGTTAGACAAGGTTGGTATGATCCTTACTTACAGGAAAAAAAAAATAACTGAAATTTGAGGGAAGCTAATGCCCACACTCACACTGAGATGGTGAGATGCCAATTCTATAGGGGCCAGTGGTGCACGGGCTCTGCCTGTTTAGTTTGTTCAGGCACATCACTATCCTCTAAGAGACACTGAACACTTTTTCAATGAACATAGTTCTAATAGTTCTAAATTCCTGCAAAAGGAAAGCCAGAAACAGACTTTTCAAAGTTGCCTATAAATTAGATGATGCCTGTTACTTTATATAGACAAAAACAACAACAAAAAAAGAAAGCTGCAATAGCAATTTATTCTTAGTCTTCGGGTAAGGAGATGTATTTGACAATTTCAAAAAGTCAAAAGTCTTTCAGTAAACTACCTTTCATGTTTAAAGCAAGAGCAGGCCTACGTCTTTTGTAAGGTTGCAATTATTTGTGGGAAGATGGTGGGTTAGGAAATTTCCAGAGACATTTTTGAATTGGTATCTGCAGGAAAACTATTATGCCTGTCATGTGTACTACTGGTCACTCAAAAGAGCGGCACTGGGAGTCAGGTATCTCTGGAGATCCTAGGTCCTGTCACAGGTACTACTGGTCACTCAAAAGGGCAGCACTGGGAGTCAGGTATCTCTGGAGATCCTAGGTCCAGTGGTCCTGGGTCAGTTACCTGTCTTGATAACTGTTCCTTTTAAGCCAGATGCTCAAGCCTCAGGCCCAGGCTATCCTCCTGTTTGCAGGCATTTTCACACACTAGATTTTTTACCTACACAGAAAGTGAACAGATGTTCTCAGAATACGCTGAGCTTCCCATTATGCCTGGTTTGTTAGGAATCATCTTGGTTTTAAATATGCATTATGTATTCTCAATTTTGATATTAAGAACCTAAAAATGAAACTAACAATACTAAACAAGCTTTATTTAACAAAATGTATTGATAAATAAATTGTTGAACTTTAAAGCCAATGGGATGTTTATTAGAATAACTTTGGTAGCTGTGTTCCCCTTCGCCTAAGAACAGTGGTTTGCAATCTGGATGTGTGGCTCTTCAGGACAGCAGCATTATTGCAAGTGGCCCACGAACATTTCACATCCTAAACCTTGTCTGTAGTCTCAATGAATAACATAATCTAAGGCATGTTGGTGCCATCTCTTGTCAAATGAATGTAGGCACCGTTGTGATTAATGAAATTTTAATTTCATTTGAAGGCACTGCTGAATTTGAATGAGCTTTTCTCCCCATAGGCATTTTCCCAATTGAGGCTGACTAAGAGTATAAGGTCTTCATATCAAAAATGCAGGGAATGGGGTGGAGCAAGATGGCCGAATAGGAACAGTTCCAGTCTCTATCTCCCAGCGCCAGCGACACAGAAGACTGGTGATTTCTGCATTTTCAACTGAGGTACTGGGGTCATCTCAATCGGGAGTGCCGGACAATCGGTGCTGCTCAGCTGCTGCAGCCTGACCAGCGAGAGCTGAAGCAGGGCGAGGCATCGCCTCACCTGGGAAAGCGCAAGGGGGAAGGGAGTCCCTTTTCCTAGCCAGGGGAACTGAGACACACAACACCTGGAAAATCGGGTAACTCCCAGCCCAATACTGCGCTGTAAGCACATCCGCACACCAGGAGAATATATCCCACACCTGGCCGGGAGGGTCCCACGTCCACAGAGCCTCCCTCCTTGCTAACAAAGCAGTCTGCGGCAATCTAACCGCAAGGCAGCAGAAAGGCTGGGGGAGGGGCGCCCGCCATCGCTGAGGCTTAAGTAGGTAAACAAAGCCGCTGGGAAGCTCGAACTGGGTGGAGCTCACAGCAGCTCAAGGAAACCTGCCTGTCTCTGTAGACTCCACCTCTGGGACAGGGCTCAGCTAGAGGAGCAGAGGCCTGTGCAGACACGAACGACTCTGTCTGACAGCTTTGAAGAGAGCAGTGGATCTCCCAACACGGAGGTTGAGATATGAGAAGGGGCAGTATGCCTGCTCAAGTGGGTCCCTGACCCCTGAGTAGCCTAACTGGGAGACATCCCCCACTAGGGGCAGTCTGACACCCCACACCTCATAGGGTGGAGTACACCCCTGAGAGGAAGCTTCCAAAGCAAGAATCAGACAGGTGCACTCGCTGTTCAGCAATATTCTATCTTCTGCAACCTCTGCTGCTGATACCCAGGCAAACAGGGTCTGGAGTGGACCTCAAGCAATCTCCAACAGGCCTATAGCTGAGGGTCCTGACTGTCAGAAGGAAAACTATCAAACAGGAAGGACACCTATACCAAAACCCCAGCAGTACGTCACTATCATCAAAGACCAGAGACAGATAAAACCACAAAGATGGGGAAAAAGCAGGGCAGAAAAGCTGGAAATTCAAAAAATAAGAGTGCATCTCCCCCTGCAAAGGAGAACAGCCCATCGCCAGCAACGGATCAAAGCTGGTCAGAGAATGATTTTGACGAGATGAGAGAAGAAGGCTTCAGTCCATCAAACCTCTCAGAGCTAAAGGAGGAATTACGTACCCAGCACAAAGAAACTAAAAATCTTGAAAAAAGAGTGGAAGAACTGACAGCTAGACTAATTAATGCAGAGAAGGTCATAAACGAAATGACAGAGATGAAAACCATGACACGAGAAATATGTGACAAATGCACAAGCTTCAGTAACTGACTCGATCAACTGGAAGAAAGAGTATCAGCGACTGAGGATCAAATGAATGAAATGAAGCGAGAAGAGAAGCCAAAAGAAAAAAGAAGAAAAAGAAAGGAACAAAGCCTGCAAGAAGTATGGGATTATGTAAAAAGACCAAATCTACGTCTGATTGGGGTGCCTGAAAGTGAGGGGGAAAATGGAACCAAATTGGAAAACACTCTTCAGGATATCATCCAGGAGAACTTCCCCAACCTAGCAGGGCAGGCCAACATTCAAATTCAGGAAATACAGAGAACACCACAAAGATACTCCTCGAGAAGAGCAACTCCAAGACACATAATTGTCAGATTCACCAAAGTTGAAATGAAGGAAAAAATCTTAAGGGCAGCCAGAAGGAAAGGTCGGGTTACCCACAAAGGGAGGCCCATCAGACTGACAGCAGATCTCGCGGCAGAAACTCTACAGGCCAGAAGAGAGTGGGGGCCAATATTCAACGTTCTTAAAGAAAAGAATTTTCCACCCAGAATTTCATATCCAGCCAAACTAAGTTTCATAAGTGAAGGAGAAATAAAATTCTTTACAGATAAGCAAATGCTTAGAGATTTTGTCACCACCAGGCCTACCTTACAAGAGACCCTGAAGGAAGCCCTAAACATGGAAAGGAACAACCGGTACCAGCCATTGCAAAAACATGCCAAAATGTAAAGACCATCGAGGCTAGGAAGAAACTGCATCAACTAATGAGCAAAATAACCAGTTAATATCATAATGACAGGATCAAGTTCACACATAACATTATTAACCTTAAATGTTAATGGACTAAATGCTCCAATTAAAAGACACAGACTGGCAAACTGGATAAAGAGTCAAGACCCATCAGTCTGCTGTCTTCAGGAGACCCATCTCACATGCAGAGACATACATAGGCTCAAAATAAAGGGATGGAGGAAGATCTACCAAGCAAATGGAGAAGAAAAAAAAGCAGGGGTTGCGATCCTAGTCTCTGATAAAACAGACTTTAAACCATCAAAGATCAAAAGAGACAAAGAAGGCCACTACATAATGGTAAAGGGATCAATTCAACAGGAAGAGCTAACTATCCTAAATATATATGCACCCAATACAGGAGCACCCAGATTCATAAAGCAAGTCCTTAGAGACTTACAAAGAGACTTAGACTCCCATACAATAATAATGGGAGACTTCAACACTCCACTGTCAACATTAGACAGATCAACGAGACAGAAAGTTAACAAGGATATCCAGGAATTGAACTCATCTCTGCACCAAGCGGACCTAATAGACATCTATAGAACTCTCCACCCCAAGTCAACAGAATATACATTCTTCTCAGCACCA